>NC_083412.1:1785760-1900546 GCF_020745735.1 Hemiscyllium ocellatum
AAGGCCTTCTTGAATTCCAGGTGGATAACATCCATTGGCTGTGCTTGGTCGAGCTGCTCATTTCCTCTTCAAAGATTTCCAATAGATTTGTCAGGCATTAACTTGCCTTGATGAAATCATGCTGAATTTGCCCTATTTTACCAAACATTTTCAAGTATTCAGAAATCTCATCCTTACACAATGGATTCCAGGATCTTACCCATGCAGAGGTTAAACTATTCATGGTGGGTCGTTTTTTTGTCTTTTTTCCTTACTCCCTTGTTAAAAAGGGTGAGAAGGTTTCCAGTGCTCTGGGATCGTTCCTTACTCTAGTATTCCTGAAAGATAACCACGATTGGCTCCACTCCCTCTTCAGCTATCTCCCTTATAATACTGGGATGTAGTCCATTCTGGTCAAGTTTATTTAACCACCTTCGGACCATTACATTTTTTTCTAGCATGTTCTCCATGGTGGGGCCATCATACTCAGCTCTGGCTCCTCAATCTCTTGAATGTTTAAGGTATTACTCGTGCCTTCCACCACAAAAGCTGATGCAAAGTAATTATTCAGTTCTTGGGCATCTCGTTCCCCACTACTATCTCTCCAGTCTCATTTTCCAACAGTCCAATGTTCACTTTTGCCGCTCTTTATGCTTTATATATCGAAAGAAACTGTTACAGTTTTCTTTTACATTTACTGGCTAGCTTACCCCCATATTTAATAATCTCCCTCCTTATTTTATTTTGTTTGCCCTCTGTTTTGTCTTTGTAAGCTTTCCAATCCTCAGGTTTCCACTGCACTTTGCCACATTATATCATTTCTCTTTTGCTTTTCTGCTATACCTAACTTCCCTAGTTAGCTATGGTTGTCCCATCCTCCAATAACAAGCTTCTTTTTCCTCAGGATAAATCCCTGCTGTATCCTGAATTACTCCAAAAAAACTCCTGCCATTGCTGTTGCACTGTCTTTCCTGCTGGGCCCGTCTCCCAGTCAATTCTACCCAGCTCCTCACTCAAGTCTCTGTAATTGTCTTTATTCAGCTGTAATACCGTTACTTTTGATTCTAACTTCTCCATCTGAAAGTGCAGAGTAAATTCAATCATATTATGTTCACTGTCACCTTAAGCTCCCCTCACCTCGTCTGCCTGCACAAGCTGCTCCAAAAAGCCATCTCATGCACCTCCACAACATTCATTTTCCTGCCAACCACTATCAATCTGAATTCCCACTCCACCTGTATAATAAAATCCCACATGATCACTGTAACTTTGCCTTTCCTACAGATCTTTCTAGCTCCTGGTGTATCTTACACCACAGCTCCCTGTATATGACTCCAACTGCATTATTTCACATTTTTGATACCCCAATTCTACAAAACAGATTCTACACCATCTGACCTTATTTAATTTCTTATTATTGATTCAATTCCATTCTTAATACTCAGACAACTGTGTCTCTCTGCCCACCTACCTATCTTTTCCACAGGATGAATATCCTTGAATATTCTGCTCCCAATCCTGATCCTCTTGCACCGATGTCACTATAATGCCCACTATGTCGGACCTGCCAATTTATGGATGAGTCACAAGCTCATTTACCTTATTCCTTATACTGTATGCACAATTCAGTATTGTATTACCCGGCACTCTTCTCATTGTCATTTGTTTGTCCAGCTGTTGGTACCTACATGGACCCTGACCACTGGATCATTCCCCTCCCGCTCCAAGTTCTGCAACCCAGATGATATATCCCAAACCCGAGCACCATGTAAGCAACACAACCTTAGAACTCTTAATCCCGATCACGGAGAACAGTATCTATACTTTTAACTGTACTATCCCCAATTATCCAGCACTGGGCAGCATGGTAACACAGCAATGCTGCCTCACAGTGCTAGGGACTTTGGTTCATTTCCAATCTCTGAACCTGGTCTGTGTGGACTTTGTGCATTCTTCCCGTGCCTGCATTGGGAGCCTTAATTCTTCTCTGTCTCCACAGTACGTCTCTGTGTTTGCTTCAGATTTCTACCATCTACAGTATTTTTGCTTTTGTTCGATTGAGAAATGCAGCAAATGTGACAGGTTTTTGTAAAAGCAGCCGTGATTCGCGGTTTCCTCTGGGTGTTAAGGAATCGTGCCCGGTCACTTGTCTAAGTGCAGTGTCCCTGGATGCCCAGTCCATCTCTCTCAGTTCCCTCAGTAGATCGGCACTACATGCAGCATTTCCTTATGCCACCCTGGGACTCCCCACACCCCATTGCCTGGCACTCGATACTCCTTTCGTAGGACTGTGCACGCAACGACACTGGGAACTTTCTGACCCGCTGGAGATGCTGGGTTAAGACCCTATCATTGAAAGGAACAGAATAACTAGAATCCAACTGAATAACAAAGCTGAGTAAACAGGCTGAATTACATCCATCTGCTCTGACATTTTCTAATCTTCTGTTTATACTCGTCCATCTGCAAATAGATGGCACATATGTATACCTTGTCAAACAGGTTTGGTGGTGGGGATAAATATCAGATCCGGTGGTGATTGGACTGATTCAGTGGTCTCACTTTCCTGACGTCACACTTAAGTTTTTATTATCAGTTTAAAGAAAAGGCCTTGCTGGAGTTGTGCTGGAAGGATATTTTGGGCCATATTAGAATATGTCACGTGTGAGTGTGGTTAGGAATCGTAAGGTAGCGCAGTTAAATACACGGTCGGGGAGGCAGCACTTCCGATATGTGGATCTTTGGGATTCCCGAGTCGGGAGGATATTCACAAAAAGGAAGGGATGAACCTGAACTGGCAGCAATTTGCGATATGTGGCTTATTGGGATTCACGGGTCAGTAGGATACACACAAGAAGGACGGGATGCACATGAACTGATAACAATCTCCGATATGTGGATCATTGGGACTCCCGGGTTGGTAGGAGATAAACAAGATGGACAGGATGGAGTTGAATTGGCAGCAATCTCCTGGCAGACAGGTTAGCTATTGTCTTTAAGAGGGTTTAAACTAGTATGTGGCGGGAAGGGTGTGTGCAACCACAGCAATAGGTCCAAAGGTACAGTGACTGAGGGGGAGTTGGGAACTAATCCCAGTACAGCTAAGACTGAAAAAACAAAACAGAGGGTACTGAACACAGTGGCCTGGCAGACTGAAGTGTGCTGATTTTAATATGAGGAATCTGTTTGTTTGAACAGATATTTCAATGTTGCTGCATATCAGAAAATACGAAGAGATAATGGTTAGTTGTCCACTGTGTCCTTCACTGGACCAGCTTGTCTCTCCAGGCACCAAAACTTGTTACTGTGGGTCAGAGAACTTCAGAATTAATACAACACAGAAGGAGGCCATTCAGCCCACCATGTGTCCACGAGCTCTCCAACCTGACAACTTGGAAATAGAGGGAATGATCGGAGCTAGACTGAGAGGGAGAGAAATAAACAGAGAGAAAGACAATGAAGTGAGATAAATAAAGTGAAGAAAAGGAGCGACAGAGTGAATGAGAGCAATGCGTGTCGGACGAATGTGAAGTTAGATCAGGAGACAGCATGAGGAGAAATACACAGAAACTTTTTTTTAGAAACTCTCGCAGACTGTAAGCCCTTTGTCTGGTGACATACCCTGTGAGCACCATGCTGATACTGGCTGTCATCCCAGATCATTTATCACCAATAACATCCCAGAGCTGAGTAGCTGACAGCGAAACACAATCCAATAGACCAATAGACTGGTTCCAGGGAGAAGGTAAATTTATTTAAATATTCTGAGCCAACAGGAGATTGTAGCCCCTGTAGACACTGCGTGAGAGGCAGGGTGGAATCTCAGTGAAGGGAATCACTGGCAGAGGGGAAATCAGGATCTCAGCTGTGGGTCAAATAACGATTGATAAAGTTTGCACACCACCTCCATGGTTTTGTAATTCATATTACAATTTAAATAGTTCCACATAGCAAGTATATTTTAACAATATTGTCTTTTTGTAGTTTTCATACTTTGGTAGATACAGAAAAGCTTTTTTTTACCCTTGTATTTGTGTTGAATAAACACATTTTATTACTGAGGAAGAAAGGACCTGCTCCGAAGTGACAGTCGTCATCTGAACCGTGCTGGGACCAGAATCCGAGTGAATCCTAACTAAGGCTGTAGACAGAGCTTTAAGCTGATTAGGAGTGTGTGTGTGAGTGTATTGGGGGGGAGGGGGGAGTGTGCAGTTAGGGTTTAATTAGAAAAGCCGAATTAAAAGACGAGGTAAGAGTACAGAACTCAGGAGAGGTTATTAAAATCTCCAGCACAGACACAAATAGGATAAAGCATCTGGAGCTGTTTAACATATCAAACCTCAAGCGCACTGCACAAATGAATGACAATGAGAAGAGGGACGGTTAATACAGGACTGAAGGGGTTATAACTGAATGCATGCTGTATAAGGAATAAGGTATATGAGCTTGTGGCACAGAATTAAATCAGCAGGTAGGAAGAGATGGGCATCTGAATATTTAAGGATATTTATCCTATCGAAAAGATATGCCGGTGGACAGAGGGAGTGGATTTGCATTATTAGTAAGAAATGAGATTAAATCATTTGTAAGAAAGGAAGTAAGGTCAGATGGTGTAGAATCTGCGTGGGTAGAATTGAGGAACTACAAAGGTAAGACAACCACAGTTGAAGTCTTGTACAGGGCTCCAAAGAGTAGTCAGAACCTGGGGCACAAGGTAGACCAGGAGATAGAAAAGATGTGAAGGAACGGCAAAGTACAGTACTCATGGGTGATTTCAGTATGCAGGGGCACTGGTAACATCAGATTGGTAGTGGTTCACAAGAAAAGGAATTTTAGGAATGTTTATGAGATGGCTTTTTGGAGCAACTTCTGGTGGAGCCCACTCGGGAACAGATGATACTGGATTTAATGACGCAGGATTCGTAATGAAGATTAGGGTGAAGGTAAACTTCGGAAGCAATGATCAGAACATGATTGAATTTATTCTGCAATTTCAGAGAGAGAGAACATAGAATCAGAGGTAACAGTATTTCAGCTGAATTAAGGCAACTAAAGAGGCATAAGGGAATTGACTGGGAGAGGGGTCAAGCATGAAAGGCAGGGGAACAGCAATGACAGCAGATTCCAAGATTAATTCAGGAGTCACAGCAGGGATTGTTGCCGAGGAATAGAGGCATGGTACAGGGAGGACGAGGCAGCCAGGGCTGACGACGGAAGTCAGGGATTGCATACAACCTAAAGGGCAAGCATATAATGTGGTGAGGGGCAGTGGGAAAGTAGAGAAATGGAAATTTACAAAGACTAACAGACGGGAAAAAACGACAGAGAAGATTAGATATGGAGATAAGCTAACCAGTAATACAAAGGAGACTGCAAGAGGATCTTTAGATATATAAAGTGCAAAAGAGAGGGACAAGTGAATATGGACCACTGGAAAATGATGCTGGAGAGACAGTAGTGGAAAACAAAGGAACGAATGAGGAACTAAGCATTCAATGTTCATGGTGGAAGACACGAGTAATTTCCCAAACATTGAAGAGAGTAAGAGGGCAGAGCTGAATATGGTGGCCATCACTAAGAAGAACATGCTAGAAAACTGAAGGGCCTGAATTTGCATAAATCACGTGAACCATATGGACTACACCCCAAAATTGTAAGGGAGATAGCGGAAGAGGTAGTGAAAGTGAAAGTGGTAATCTTTCAGGAATAACTAAAATCTGGAATGGCTGGAAAATTGCTAACGTGACACTCCATTTAATAAGGAGAGTTAGGCAGAAGATGGAAAATTACAGACGGATTAGCCTAACCTTGTTTGTGGGTAACATACTGGAATCCATCGCGAAGGATGGGATTTCTGAATATTTGGAAGTATATAGCAAAATAGTGCAAAGTCAGCATTGTTTCATCAATGGGAGGTCATGCCCAGCTGGAATACTTTGAGGAAGTAACGAGCAGATTTGATCAAAGAGAACCAGTAGATATTATCCACCTGTTTCTTTAAAATCCTTTGATAAGGTGCCACGCAGGAGGTTGTTGAGGAAGATTAGGGCCCCTGGTGTTACAGGCAAGGTGCTAGCTTGGATAGATGCATGGCTGTCAGACAGAAAGCAGAGAGTGGGGATAAAAGCATTCATTGACAAGTGGTATTCTTCAAGACTCAGTGTTGGGGCCACAAAATTCGCTTTGTGCATTAATGGTCTGAATGAAGGAATTGAGTGCATTCTGACTAGGTTTTCAAACAGTACAAAGATGGAATAGAGGGATAGGTAGCATCGAAGAGGTGATTCGACTGCAGGAGGGTGCAGTAGCACCGTCTAGCACCCCTCTGATGTTCGCCTTCCAGACCACCAAACTTGGGTTACAACGCATCATCCTCCGGCATTTCTTCCATCGACAGTCAGACCACACCACCAGAGATATACTAACCTCCCCACCCCTATCAGAATTCTACAGAGACAAGTCCGTTCACCACTCCCTCGTTAGGTTCACGGGCCCTCCCTCCCACATCTCAACAAGCCACTTTCCACTCCCGGCATCTTCCCTTGCCGGTGCAAGAGGCATGAAAACTGTGCCAACAACTTCCTCCTCACCTTAATCCAAGGCCCAAAAGGATCCTCCCACATCAGGCAGAGAAGATCCTGTGCATCCAAACACCTCATCTCCTCTGTCCATTGCTCCTGGTCTCCTCTACATTGGGACGACAGGACGTCAACTTGAGAACGGTTCAGGGAACACTCTCCGTCACACACCCAACAACCCCACTTCCCTGTGGCTGAATACTTCGCCTCTCCCACCACTCCTCCAAGGACATGCAAGTCCTTGGCTTCCTCCACTGCCACATTCTAGCCACCAGACGTCTTCCACATTGGAACCCTTCAACCACACGGTGTCCGGCGTAATGTCACCAGCTTCCTCATCTCCTCTCCCTCCACCTTATCCCAGATCTAACCTTCCAACTGAACACCGCCTGTTGAACTGTCCTACCTATCTATCTTCCTTCCCATCTATCCACTCCACCTTCCACTCGCACCACTCACCTTCATGTAGCCATTATTTTCCAAGCTACCTTCGTCCCAGCCCCTCCCAGGCATCTATCAACCTCCTTCCTCCACCCACTTCATTCATGATAAAAGCTTTATGACTGAAACGTCGAATATCCTGCTCCTCAGAGTCCGCCTGGCTTGCTGTGCTTTCCTAGCAACACACTTTTTGAGTCAGATCTCCAGCATTTGTGGTCCTCACTTTCTCCTGCTGAAGGAATTGCACAGGTTAGGGGAGTGAGCAAAAAAGTGGCAGATGGAGTATAACGTGGGCAAGTGTGAGGTCATGCAGTTTGCCAGGAAAAATAATGGCATGGACTATTTTCTAATTAGCGAGCAAGTTCAGAAGACTCCGGGGGAGGGGCGTGGGGCGTTGCTAGTCCAAGGATCTTGAAAAGCAAACCTGTAGGTTGTCAGCAGTTGGGAAGGCAAATAAAATGATTCCATTTATTTCAAGAAGGATGGAATATAAATGCAGGGATGTTCTTCTGAGGCTCTGTATGGTTTTGGCCAGGCTACAGTTGGATTATTGTGCATAGGTTTGGGTCCCATATCTCAGGAAGGATGTACTGGCCCTGAAACATTTTCCGAAGAGATTCACGAAAGTGATCCCAGGAATGAAAAGCTTAACATATGAAAAACATCTGAGGGTTCTGAGTCTATATCTGATAGAGTTCAGATGGATGTTAGGAGGTCTAATTGAAACATACAGAACATTGAATGACTTGAACAGGGTGGATTTTGGGAAGATATTTCCAATGGAGGGGAGACTAGGACCGAGGGGACAGAGTAAAGAGAGGACTTTTTCAAATACAGATAAAGATTAACCTATTCAGCCAGAGAGTTGTGAATCTAGGGAATTCACTGCTACGGAAGGCTGTCGAGGCCAGGTAATTGAGTATATTGAAGAGTAAGACAGAAAGGTTCTTGATTGTAAAGGGGATGAAGGGTTACAGATAGAAAGCTGAAGAATGGTGTTGAGAAGCTTAACAGCCATCATTGAATGGCGGAGCAGGCTCAATGGGCTCATTCCAGATGTATCCTGGAATTTGATCTTCTTATGATTTTTAAAGAGTAACATCCCAATATTGATGACTGGGAAATATCATGTTCCCTCCCTCCAGTCTCTGCAGCCATGTCCCCAATAATATAATCACACTGAAACTGAAAAGCAGTGCATGGCAGTTAATCACAGTTGATTGACATCGACAACATTAACAACATGACACTCACCTGCCCTCTCTGATCCTCGACTCAACATCTGAATTGTGTTTCACGTCATATTCTCTGTTTACATATCCATGCCATTTGTCCGTTATAACTAATGTTGTCAAAGGCACATTTGCCTGTCAGATTATGGACGAGAAAAGTTCTCTCGAAATTTTACTGTCATTATAATCACTGATCAGTAGTTACAGACTGTATGTTTCCATTTATAAACGGAGAAACTTGTTTATGTTCTGACAATCCTTTGACATTTCTCCCATATCCAAGGAAGATTGAATGATTACACGCAATCATTCTACCATCTCCAATATTCCTTCCCTCAGCCACCCCCACATATCCGAAGCTGAATGAGTAAATTTGAAACATTCTTTTAAATTTTAATAAAGTCAATATTGAACTCAAAGAGGTTAAATTGAGCTATTTGTTCAGTGACTGTGATTAATGTCAATCTCCGTGGATCCTAATTAACTATCGTTGAAAGATAAATGGGCTCTGTTCAATGTGCTATCCCATCGTGTGAGTAGGAGCATCACATACAGCACTAACGGGGATCTGAATCTCGAGAGAGACGGGGAGAAGACATCAGAATCTGAGAACATTAGACAGGAATGTTACAATAATGATTCATAATCTGAAGACCGTGGATTGGAATGTTCCAACAATGGATCCGAATCTGAGAACATTACACTGGAATGTTCAAACAATTGACAGGAGTTTATCCTCGGTTCTTCAATGGCTTTCTCAGCCTTGGATATCCTCAGCATTACGGATCTAGGATATCCTTTGGATTATTCAAGGTGGTTACTATACCATCTTTGCCATAGTTGGTGTTCCTGGTAAGTCATTATATTTATCTACTAAACCAGGTTGAACTGGATTTCTGCTCATGATATGTACATTTTGGAAAGTGCAAGTCAATATCTTCAGTTCCAAACAAAAATTCATTTCCTTATATATTATAACTATCAAACGACGATTTATAAATTACTCACTGATATGCGAGAAGGAACCAGACTCTTCTCAAACTCCATAATCCATTTTGTCCTTCACAGATTTACATCTCTATATCCTCTCCACTCACCAATCCTGTCCAATACCACCATCATGATATCCCAGTCAAGTCCTCAGTCTGAGTGCAACTTCTGAATAAACCATTTGTGCCTTTGTTCAATCCGGATGCAACAGTTTCACGTTCCTTGTAATCTCATGTCCGTCATTAAATAATTGATCTTGAGAATGTTTACCTTGTTCTCTGCACGTAAGGGAAGACATTTTATGGTGGTCAAGCCGTTGACTCATAATCTGGAGCCACAGAATAATGGCCTGTTGATATCTCATGAAGGAAATTGGGGAGTTTAAAAGCAACCATTATCATTTGTTATGAAAAGCAATCTTCTTGCCTCAAGTCCTTTAGGGAAGTCAATGTGTCATGCTTACCTCGTCAGGTTTCCGGGTGACTTCTGTGATGAACACGTGGGTGTACTGTACCTTTGAGAGAAAAAAAACAACAATAACTACCTGACAGCACCAAGAGTTCTGAAAATAGATATAATGTATCATTAGTCATTGTTTTGAAACAAATTCAGGAAAACATTTTAAAATATACCCCTAAATACCAACCTTCAATCAAGTATTAATTTGTTATATTGGCAATCGTAACAGCCAATGATACAATCCAATAGTTTGGCGGTACAAGACCATGGAAAATTGAACAGTTTAGAGGAGAACTGCCAAGCTCCCATCATGCAAAGACTGCCTGAAAAATAGCTCTCCTTTGGGTACCCTTATTGATTAGTAACTAGTGAAGTAGAGTCCCCAAGAAGAAAAGAAGACAAGAATATGGAGAAGAATCGAAAGCTTCCTGGTTTTGAGATAAGAAATTTTGTTTTGTAAATCTTGATTAGGAGTCTCATCGGCCTAGGATTGTGGAGGGGGAAGGTCAAAGACAGGTTAGTGGAAGAAGTTGTAAATAGTTGTTTATTTATTATTCTCTGTTATACTTTAAGGAATAAAGATATTAATTTTTACTTTAAATAGATTTGGACTCGAGAATTATCACCGATTACAGCATGTGATAAATCTTTTCTCTGTTGTTGGTTTTAATTAAGCATGAAGATTTATCATGTGTTGTAACACTACAAACCCACAGCAATGTGTTTTACTCTTTACGGTACTGTGGAACAACTGAACCAGCCACTCAGTTCAAGATCTGCATAACATGCTGCACTGGCCAGAGCTTCATACATCCTGTGAGAGAAGAATAAAGGTAAAGATAGCTCCGTTTCTCTGCCCGTTTTCTGTATTGCTGCATCTCATTTCAATTCAGATACGTGATCATCCCCTATTTTAGGTGCATTCAATCTCATTGAAATTCTCCCTGAGAGTGATGCATATCTACATAGGTATCTCTGGTGCTGACTTTATTGATGCTGACGTACAGATGTAAGGGAATTATAAATTCCATTTCAGTCGTAGTGCACAGAGAAGGAATGGCTTTTTGTGGCACTGGAAAGAAATGGCGATGTCTAAGTGAGAGAAAAGATGTTTTTTGACAATCCCTGAGAGTGTTGTTGAGGCAGTATTTGGGGTACTGTGGATATACTTTCTCTCAAGTTTCGCCAGACTAATCCCTGGGATGATGACACCATGAACAGTGAGTGAAGCTCAGTGAGATAATAAGAGATTGCATTGAAACTTAAGGGGGATGGACAATCACTCATGATGTTCTAAACAGACACTGATACAGTGATAAGTTCCATGGCTTTTATTTTTCACTCAGATTACGTGATTCTCGATAGCTTAAGAAGCCTCTGAGACCATTCGACCCAACCATTCTCACTCCCTATTTCAACTGAGACAGAGAGAGAAAGGGCTGGGGGGGGGGGGGGGGGGAGAGAGAGAGACAGAGACAGAGGTTCAGGAAATGGGTTGATCATCTGAATTACCTGATCCTGTTCCTTTTGTCCTCATTTCAGTGATTGCAAAGTTAATGGCTGTAATTTCCCTGAATGTTACTTTATTGAACGTTGCAAACAGAGGAGGTAAAGTATTTTGTGAGTCATCTCTGGTTAAGTTATGGGGAATGTATTCACGGTGAATCTGGGTCTATAATATCACCAACAAATGAAGCACAAGTTGCAGAGAGGAAATACTCTGTAAAGAGACCAGAGGCGTCTGTCGAAACAAATAACGTTTTCCAACTGACACCAAACCATGTGTGACAGTCTTGAGGGACTGAATGAGATCCTGTATTACTGTTGACCAGGTATGTTGGGCAAGTGGCCTCCATCTGTTCCTTGCAGGAGATATGAGGGGTTGACTAGAACATAGTAACACAGGACTGAGCAGCAGGAGTGGGCTATTAAATACTTTGTCACCGCTTCATGTGCTTTTGCTCAAAGCAGCATGTTTCTGTTTGTATACCATTTTACGACATACCAAAAACAAATTTTAATAAATGCAAACATCCAGGCACCACAATCCTCTGGGAAGGGAATTTCCACTTGAACAGCCTTTTGAGAATTTCTCATTTGTATTTCAACAAATGTTGGAGGGTCACTATGTCCTTTCCGAGTCCCATCCTCCACTGGTTACACCCATCTTAAATGCAGTCATTTTAGTGAGGTGGCCAATGATTTAGGTCTCAGACTCCGCCATTTTCTAGAAAAATGTGAGACACAGAATGTTGAACTCATAACAAATGGTAAAATGATAGAGTTCCCCAAAATGTTATTCTGCCTTTGAAGTTATTCTGATCACACCATCTACTGGTAGTGGGATTTCTTTCTGGAACGGTGGGATTTGGCTGAATTCCCTTCATTTCAGGCAGTGGAGAGATTTAAATGAATCCTCACCAGGAATCCTTCACAAATGGTAAAGATGACGCGAGGATTTTATGATCTCACACTTTGCTATCTGGCGGAACAAAGTAAGAGAGAGGGATCAATCGGCTGCTGCCTCTCAGACAGTGAACATTTTTCTCCCTCTCTGTGTTGGAACATGCAATTTTGTCACCGAACACCAAACTGGACCATGTGCGATCTCCTGGAATATTCTCTGGAAAACCTGATTCTGGATTATGTGCAGATGCGTCATTCTTCTTGTAGTACACAATGTCTTCCAATCGCAAAAAAACCCCCACTTTATAATTTGAAGACATGCTTACATGTAAATATCGGTAGGTGTCTTTGTAGTATGTGTGTTAATATCAATACATATTTTTCTTAAAGTTTATTCTCTAGCTTTAGTCTCACTGACAGGAGATAATATGCATCCAGCTGATACACTTTCCAGAAAGACATGGATGGTTCAATACTATTTCTCAGCTAAGATCAAAACTGATAATCCCCCATAACAAAAGGCCAGCATTCCAGGAATGAGTAAAGGGAAACCTCTTTGAAAATCTTCGAAAATAATTATATCTTTTTATTTTAGTTTAGGGGATCTATTCTGCGCACAGTACATCAGGTGTGGTCTCAGCAATGCCCTGTACAGATGCAGTAAAACATTCCTGCAATTAAACCTGATACCTTTTGCCAAAATCAGCATCATTCCACTTACCTTCCAAATCACTTGCTGCATCTGACTTCATACGATTCATGTCGCAATAACATGGAAAACTCCTGTATCACAGAGTTCGGCAATCTCTCTCCATTTAAATTGTTTGCCATTGTTTCATCCTTCATGCCAAAATAGACAACTTACCTTATGTTATTTCTGCAGAAGGTTTGCTCACTAACCTTCCCTGCCTGTGTCACATTGCAGACTCACTACCTGCATTTAACGACACATTGAATGACCACCTTGGTGTACGAGCTAATTGAGCTCCAAGCCATTCCCTCCCCTTCCTCCAGACCTGATCTCTGAGGCATTCCATCAGTTACAGCTTTGCAGGTTGAAAATAAACATTTATTTCTACTTTCTGTTTCCTGTAAGCGACAGCTTCCCTGTTCCCGTGTAGCGGCTCAGGTGGGTTGAATGACCTCCTCCTGGACTGTGTAGTGTACTGAATGAGCTGAATTACTTCATTCTATACGCCAGTGTAATACCTTAGAGGGGCTGAATGGTCTCCTCCTGTGTCATTGTAACTATCCTGTCTGACTGAATGGAGTTTTCCCCAATCCTGTAACAGCATCGAGGGGTGGATTGAGGGAACAACACATGGGGTAGGGACAGCAGTATATCTCTGTAACAGCTTCGAGGGTGGATTGAGGGCACAACACATGGGGTAGGGACAGCAGTATATCTCTATAAGAGCCTGGAGGAGTGGATTGAGGGAACAACACATCGGGTAGGGACAGCAGTGTATCTCTGTAAGAGCCTCGAGGAGTGGATTGAGGGAACACATGGGATAGGGGAAGAAGTTGCCCATTCGGCTTTTCCATTCAGAATATTCATGGCTGATCCGAGTGCGTCTGACCATCCATTTCATGTCTGTTCCCAATAAAGACTGACACTTCTGTCCAGTAAAGATCAGTCGAGCTCAGCCTTGAATATCTTCAATAAGCGAGTCTTCACTGCTCCCTGAGGATGAGAACAACACAGGTAGCACAACACTAAAGTGAAAGGGACGTCCTTATTTCATTGTGGGTCTGTTATTTGAAAACTGTGTTAACTGAACATCAAATCACCACCTCTTTCAGACATAAGGACAGAATAATTAGGAATATTTAGGGACATAATCCATTGCGGACTCCAAACCAATTCCACATTCCCACTGCCACTTTCCAATGAAATAGGTATCGCACCCAGCCTCTGCTGCTTCTCAGGAAGAGAATGCCTGATAGCATAATACCGCAGGAGCATTAAGGAAATGAGCAGATTGAGGCCATTCAGCTTATTGAGTCGGAACTTCCGTTCAATAATTTCTTATATGTACCTCGACCTCATTCTTCTGCCTTCTACCTGGAATCCTTGATCCCCTTACAAATCAAAAACATATCGAATTGTGTCTTAATGACACTAGTGTCTGGCCTCTGTGTATCTGTGTATGAGCAACTGTGTGTGTGTGTGTGTGTCTGTGTGTGTGTGTCTGTGCCTCTGTTTGTGTCTGTATGTGTGTGTGTGTGTGTGAGTGTGTGTGTGTGTGTGTGTGTGTGTGTGTGTGTGTGTGTGTGTGTGTGTGTGTGTTTGTGTCCATGTGCTTGTTGTCTGTGTGTTTGCGTGTCTACATCAGTATGTCTGTGTTTCAGCCTGTGTTTCTATCTATATTTGTGTCCATTTGTATATGACTGCATATGTATTTGTGTGTTTATTCGTTTATGTATGCCTATCTCCTGGTAAGTATTGTGTGTGTTCATCTATGTCTTTCTGTGTCTGCATCTCTGTGCAGGGAGGTATCTGTATTTTTTTTTGGAAGTGTAAGGATTGTTGTTGGATCTGTCAGTGGGTTTAAAATGAGAATCGTCTTTCACTGAACATTGATCCTTAACTGGTCAGTAGGACGTGGATGTTTCGGATACTCCACACGAGGTGTCCTGGTCCTCTCCACTATTCAAGAATTCTCCCCACATGGAGGGGGAGGGGAGTGAGGGAACGGATATCGGATACTCCACTAAACGGCTTGACCCTTTCTATCCTATTCAGGCTGTTTCGCCTCGAATGGGAGAAAGGAATGGAGAGAGAGTGGGAATGGGTGACCCGGCTGTTTGTGCTGGTATAATTAGGGGAGTTGTGAGGTGTTTGGAATGAGTCAGTCGGCAGTTTTGAATCCATATAGTATTATTAGTTGCTGAATTCAATAGTGAGAGTGGTAGTGCCTGAGCCTTATTTGGAGACAGAGCGTGAACCTTGTTTGGGATTAGGTGCTATAACAGATATACAGTGAGTGTGAGAGAGCAGAGAGTATATGGTAACTCTTATCTTAACAGAGTGAGGAGGATGTTGTTGCTTGTCCAGTATTGTGGGCCATTTCTTCATATCATCTCAGCGTCCAGGTGAGCCTTCCCGAATGTCTTGTCCAAATCTGTCACTAATAATGACACAGACCTGTCCCTCAGCTTCCAGAGAATCAGTTTAGGTAGAGTTTACAGATAGCAAGGAGAAGCAAATATCGGTGTGTTATATATCGAAACCAAAACGGTAGCAGAAAATCTGAGCATCATATGCTCTGAAAATAAGATAGGCAAGTATTGTGGGTATCGCAGTCTTATTGAATGGTCTCAAGTTGCATCTAAGCTGTGTTAACTATGACAGCTGAAGCAGTGAAATATAAGTTCCGTAAGTGTATATGAGGTGGGTTGAAGAGTATGTTGTGAAGCAAAGTAGAGAGCAGGTTATTTTGAATCTGATGTTGTATGGTCAGCATGATGAATTATTAACCTAGGTCTGAAGCAGCTTTTAAGAGATAATGGCATTTATAAGATGCATTTTACAAGGTGTCCGCATGCAATATAGAATGATTGAATATTCTAGTCAAACATCATGGAAGACTGGAGGCTAGAGTGTCAAGATATCTTCAGTGAATTTGGAAAGTACAACATAACATTCAGTGGGAGACAAGCAATGGTTGTTAGAGTCATAGAGTCCGACAGCACGGATACAGGCCCATCAGCCTAAACTGGTCCATTCCGACCAAAATGCCCATCCACGCTAATCCCATTTCCCTGCCATTGCCCCTTACCTTCAGATTAGATTAGATTACTTACAGTGTGGAAACAGGCCCTTCGACCCAACAAGTCCACACCGACCCACCGAAGCGCAACCCACCCATTCCCCTACATTTATCCCTTTACCTAACGCTAGGGGCAATTTAGCATGGCCAATTCACCTGGCCTGCACATCTTTGGACTGTGGGAGGAAACCGGAGCACCCGGAGGAAACCCACGCAGACACGGGGAGAATGTGCAAACTCCACACAGTCAGTAGCCTGAGTCGGGAATTGAACCCAGGTCTCTGGCGCTGTGAGGCAACAGTGCTAAGCACTGTGCCACAATCCTTCTAATTCTTTCCTATCCGTGTGTTTTTCAAATGCCTTTTAAATTTTGTTAATGTATCAGCCTCAAGCACTTCTCATTCCATATGCGTAACAGCCCCGTGTTAAAAAGTTGTTCCTCAGGTCCCCTTTTATTCTGTCCCCGCTGACCTTAAACTGATGCCCTCTAGTCTGTGATTGCCCAACCGTGGGAAAAAAGACTGGGTGCATTCACTCTATCCATGCCTGTCATGATCTTATAGACTTCAATGTGATCCACCCACAGTCTCATGCACACAAAAATAAATTGTCCTGGCTTGTCCAACCTGTTTCAATAACTCAGACCATTGAAACCTTGGCAACATCCTTGTAATTCTTTTCTGCACTCTTTCCAGTTTAATAACGTCCTTCCTATAGCAAAGTGAACAAAACTGAACATAACACTGCCGATATGGCCTCACCAGCATCCTGTATAACTGCAACATAGCTCCCTAATTTTGATACTTAGTGATATAAACGGATTAAGGCCAGTGTGCCAAAAGCTCAATTCACTGTCTACCTCGGAATCAACTTTCAGAGAACCATTCACCTGAAATCCAAGGTCCCTCTGACCCACTACACTCCTTAGGACCCAACCATTCACCATGAAACTCCAAACTTGATTTGACTTTCTAAAATGCAAGAACTTATACTGATCAATATTAAAATCCATTTGCCATTTTTCAGCCACTTCCCCAGCTGATCAAGATACTGCTGTAATTTCTGAAATTTGTGATAACCTTCCTCACTCTCCATGATGCCACATGTTTTAGTGCCGTCTTCAAACTTACAAATCATGCCTGTACATTCTCATTTAAATCATAGATATATGTAATATGTAGTGGTGCCAGCATCGACCCCTAAGGCATTCCACTATTCACAGGCCTCCAGTCTGACCATTATTAATATCTGCTTTGTAACATCAAGTCAATGTTGTACCTAATTTGCCAGCTCCCCCTCAATTCCATGCGAGCTAACCTTCCAGAGCGGCGTACCATGTGGAACCTTATTGAAGGCCGTACTATAAACCATCTAGATAACATATATAACCCGGACCTCCTCAATGTTGCTGGTCACTTTAGCAAAGAACTCCAACAAAATTGTGAGTCATGATCTCCCTTACACAAACTCCCGTACTGAATTTGATGAAGGGCTTTTGCTTGAAACATGGATTTGCCTGCTCCTCGGATGCTGCCTGACCTGCTCTGCTTTTCCAGCACCATTCTAATCTTACTCCGAACCACACCCTGTCTTTCCTAGTGCATGTATATCCAATCTCTCCGAATCTTCTAAAATAACCTACCCACTAGCTTTTAGGATTACTGGTCATTAGTTCCCAGATTTATCTTTGCAGCATTTCTTGAATACGGGCTCAGCATTTGCTATGCTCCGGTCGTCCAGGACCTGACTCTTTGGCCAGCGATGATAGAAAAGAGGCAAGCAATGCTCTCGCAATTTCTTCTCTATGCTCCTATCCTCCTGCAGTGTTCCTGAATATAACTGGTCAGGACAAGGAGGTTTTAGAAATACTGCAAAGTCTGAAACATACGTCTATTTATTTCAGGTACGAACACGAAAGAGTGAGAAAATGACTCAATGATGGTTAACATAACAAATTCGAAAACATGTTAATCAGAAGAAGTGACTTCAGAAGAATTCCAGCTATTGTGAAAGCCTGAGAATTCTCAGAAATTAATGATCCAAAAAAGGAAGGCCATGAAACTGAAAAGGAAATCAACAAGAGAATATACCTGCTTACAAACAGGAACACAAAGACTGCGTCAATCTGCGATCTATATTTCAAAGGAAACAAAATAAAAGCAAGATCAAATGTGGAAATTTATAATCAGGAGAGGCGAGGTCATTGTGGACAACAGGGAAATGGCCAAGAAAACAACCAGTTACTTTCCATCTGTCTTCATGGAGGAAGATCCAGAAAATCACCCCGTAATACCTGGTGATCATATCGTACTCCTGGAGCTAAAGAAATGAAGTCAATTCATATCAGTAACAAGGTAGTACTTGAACATGTAGCTAGATTGAGCATTGCTAAGTCTGACGAAACAGATGTACTTCCTATCAAAATGTCGGAAATAAATCACCAATAGTACTATTAATTGCACTGTCGATGACTGTGTTTTATTTTCCTGCACATTCTGCAGAGGGCAGAAACTATTGTGGATAAACGTGAATCAAGCTCTATAGATGAATGGAAGGGATCCAAAGAAATAAAGGGAAAAAGAGGGTGGAGAACTGCAGACCAGTTAAATTAAGAGTTGTAGTGAAACTGTTGGAATCCATTACACAGGATGACATTTTTTGTTATCTAGAAACTAACAGCTACAATGGAGAGAATCAGCATGCATTTCTGAGAGAGAAATCATACTTGATAAACTTCGGAATTGTTTTAAGTAATTTCTTACAGCATCGATAATGGGGAATCAGTAGAAGTGGCATACATTGGATTTTCGGAAGGGTTTCTCAAAGATCTTAGTGAATTCGTAAATGCAATGAATGTGAAGGGAATTTGGAGGAATACATGTAAGTGGGAAGTTAAAGTTTGGTTCGCCTCCATTTAAGAGAGTCAGAACATTGATGTAAAGACACGTTGAAGCAGTTTCACAGTGTGTTGACGGGACTGTACCTGGAGTATAGTGAACAGTTTTGGTGGCCGAATCTCAGAAAGAATATACTAACCACAGAGGAAGTGCAATGGACATTCTCCAGATTAATCCCTCAGATGGTGAGATTGCCTGATGAGGAACCCATTCTGTGTTCTCTCGAGTTTCAAACAATGAGAGGTGGGTCACAGTGAATTTAGAAAATTCACAAAATATATGACAACTTGGCAATTAACAGAACGCTCCCCTCGCTGTCTATTCCACATTCAAGGCAAATAATGGCAGGATCTGGGACAGGCCAGTTAAGGCTGCAATAAGGTGGAAAATCTTCACTTGGAGGGGTCTAACTAACACAGGGGCATGGAAACCTACTGACAGGCAAGATTAGGGAGAATCTCCAGATATTCTCCAAGTGTGTCCAGCGGAACAGAATAATCAGGGAACAGGTAGGACTCATTAGTGAGTAGCCAAGTCGCAACCAAATCAACTTTAGTGGTAGGAGACAGAGGGTGGTGGTAGAAGGCTGATGTGTGATTGGAGGCGAGTGTCCAATAGTGTACCTCGGGGATCAGTGCTGTGTCTCTTAATATTTCTGATTCGGAAGTGTTGGTGTTGGACTGGGGTGGACAAAGCTAAAAATTGCATAACACCAGGTTATAGTCCAAAAGATTTATTCAGCGGCACTAGCTTTCGAAGTGCTTCATCCAAGCGCACAACCACCTGAGGAAGAAGCAGCGCTTCAAAAGTTCGTGCCTCCAAATAAACTTGTTGGACTATAAGCTGGTGTTTCCTGATTTTAAACCTTATCATAAAGGATGCAGCTGTGAATCTGGACGAGGGGTGGGGGTGCCATAAGTAAGTTTGATACAAAGATTAGCCGGGTGGTTGGCAGTGAGAAGGAATGTCTTATGTTATAGGAAGATACAGATGGAATGGTCAGATGGTCACATCAATAGTAGATGGAATGTAACCCTGATAAACATGAGGTCATGCACTTTGGAAGAAGGAACTTGGCAGGGAAGGAATCAATGAATGGCAGCACAATAGGAAGCTCAGAGTGTGCTTCTCCACATATCCGTGACTGTGGCTGGACAGGGTAACACACAATTTGAGAAAGCGTACGGGAGTGTAAACACAGCCTTCACACATCGAAGCATAGATTATAAGAGCTATGTGGAACTTTCGTTAGCCAAGATGGAATACTGTGTGTAGCTCTGGGAGCTACATTACAGGAAGGATGTGAGTGCACTGGAGGGGGTGTCGAGGAGATTCACCAGGATGTTCCCTTGGATGGAGCATATCAGCTATGGAGAGAGGCAGGATAAGCTCGGGTTGTTTAGTTTGGAGCAGAGAAGGCTAAAGGGGACGTGAATCAGGAGGATAAGATTGCGAGGAACATGGACCGGGTGGACAGACAGCAACTGGTCCTTTTAGTCAAAGGGACACACTTTTGAAGTGAAGGGTTTGAGGCTTAGTGAGAATGTGAGGACTGTTTTCCACACAAAGTATGTTGGGGTCTGGGATGAGAGGGGAATTGTCATGGTTACGTCAAAACCTAGAAAATGCATGGTTGTGCACTTGAAATGCCATAAGATTCACAGCGACCGGTTTTGTGTTGGAAAGTGGGGCTAATGTAGACCGTGCTGTATTTATGATAGTGCAGAGTCTGTGCTTCTGTGATTCTATGGCTGTGAAAGGTCAATCATTCAGTAGATTAAGATAGGAATTAATCAGTTTCTGAAGAATATCTTATCACAGTGTCTCGGAGTGAACTTGTAATATCTTCTGAAAATACGTCAATGCCACAATTAAGAGAAAAAGGTGTAGCTTCCTTACAGTCTGATACCAGGCAATTGAGGACAGGCATATAGCAGATCAATGGAGCAAATACTTCAGTTATGCCTTCACAGAAGAAGAAAGAAAAACAAAAATAAAATTTCCTCGCAATACTAGGGAACTTTAGCCTGGTGAGAAAAAGGGAATGGAATGAAATTATCCACTAAAACGTTCAATAGAAAATATTGGACTGAAATTAATGGGCATAGACAAAGTCAACAGAGGTTTATGAAATAGGAATCACATTTGAGAAAGTAGCTGTTAGCAAAATTATGGAGAAGGTATCAACGCAATACGATTGGAATCTCAGAAAGATTTTTGATAAAGCCCCAAGCCTTTTGTGCAAATTTGAATCCTATGGGACTGGGGCTAATATATTGTTTGTATTTTAGAATGGGAGAGCTGGCAGGAAACATTGAGTAGGAATAAAACCATGTTTTTTGAATGGAAGGCTTGGAGGATATAACAAGGATCGAGATTTGGCATCCAGCTATTCCCAATACACATCACATCTTTGGTTGAGGGGCTCAATTGCAATATTCCCAAGTCTGCTGACAACACTAAATGATATCAGCTTGTAGTTGGATGAGGGGAATGTAAATAAGGCTCCAAGGTGATTGAGACAAGTGCAGTGACTAGGCAAATACCTGTTAGATGGAGAGCAATGCAGAGATGAGAGGTTGTGTACTTTGATAGGATCAATTGAATGGCAGCCTATCATTTGAAAAGGGATTGATTGAAACATGTTGATCTATAGATGAACTTAAGCTGCATTTTTGTTTATTTCTGCGCAGCCTTCTGAGTCCATGTAGGGCAGAGAGTTCTGATCACGGAAATCAATACTGGGAATGGCATTGGCACGCTGTACACAGTGTACATAGACCCAGCATGTGGGAGCTGTAACATTGAACAAAATCTGGATCTCCCTGTACACCAGTCACTGAAAGCAATATTGCAGGAGCAGAAAACAAGTAGGAAGATAAATGGTTTATTCACCTTCATTTCAGCCGGATTTAGAATACAGAAGTAAGGGTTATTTACTGCAACTGTACAGGGCCTTGGTGAGACCCCATCTCGAAAATTGTGCACTGTTGTGTGCAGTTTTGGTATCTTACTTAATAAAGGGCAACCCTGCCATTGAGGGAGTGCAGTGAAGGATGGCCAGACTGATCTCTGGTGACAGGTTAGTTGTGGGAGCAGAGTTTGGGGTGACTGGGCTTTAGGAAAATGTGTGGAAAGTTCAGTGAGATATATAAACCTCTGACAGGGTGTGACAGCTTTGAAGCAGGGATGACAGTTTACTTTATAGGAAACGGTTCACGAATCGCATTGCAGTCAAATCGTACTTTTTGTCAGAGAACTCCCTATATATTGATGGGCCGAAGGCACTATATTTCATAATGTTTAAACATATTTTGAGATACGAACATTGTGGGGTGAAAACTGCATTGAGAAGATGTTCGGCCATGAAATAGCATGGGGAAAGCTCAATGTGCTGAATGACCTCCTCCTCTCCCGATGTTTTTGTGCAATCTGTGGGAAAGCTCTGTGCAAAAGCCTTGGCAGCACAGTGATTAGCACTACTGTCTCACAGCGCCAGTGACCCGGGTTCCATTCCCGAAACATGCGACTGACTGTGTGGAGTTTGCACATTCTCTCCGTGTCTGCGTGGTTTTCCTCCGGTTTCCTGCCACAGTCCAAAAATGTGCAGGTTAGGTGAATTGGCCACGCTAAATTGCCCTGAGCGTTAGGTGTAGGGGAATGGGTCTGGGTGGGTGCGATTCGGCGGGTCGGTGTGGACTTGTTGGTTCGAAGGGCCTGGTTCCACACTGTAAGTAATCTAACCAAATCTAAATGTGGTCACAATCTCTCAGATGTTAGGAAGGATGTCTATGCAGGGTCAACAGGACTGTGTTTCCCATTCCCTTTCCTTTAACGAGGTTGATGCCGGGTGTTCTGTCAGGTTTTATCCTTTAAGACCTCGGAGTAGTTTGATACGAATGAGTGTCTCACTTGGCCGATTCAGGGACCATGTCTGTGCGTCTGGAGTCACTTTTCGGCCTGACCAAGAAAGCACAGGAGATTGACTTCCTGAAAGTACATTGGTGTAGGAGATTGATGTTAACAATAAACATTGGATACAAGATCACTATTACTGACACCAGATTTTAGGTCTCGATATTTTATTAATTATTTTGAACTTCCACCAGCTGCCAAAGCATTGGCCTAGTCTGGATTTGTAATCCAATGATATGTCCACTACAGCACCATCTCCACATGGGGACCTATCGGAAACCACACTGTCCTGATTACTTCGGTGCTACTTGACAGCTCCATGAAAAAGTATTCCCACCAATTTGACTGTCATGATTTGACTGAGGATGTGGAAAAGGTCAGATTGTAATTATTCTCCTATTCACGGACTGGACATAGCTGAATAATTTTCTATATTGCCAGAGAGATGTCAGAGTTGGAGCTGGAATGAAGCAGCTTCCCCAGGATCACGGCTTGTTGTGCAGCACAAATCTTCAGTCCTATTGCAGGAATGGGGTCAGGGTCCATTGCCTTTGTCGTATCTACTGTGTTCAGCTGTTTCTTCATGTCACGGGCAGAAAATCGAATTGTTTGAACACTACCATCTGTGATTCTGTGGGAATCACGATGAGTGTAAGGTGGATCATCATTCACTCAACACGTCTGGCTGAGGATAGTGCAGACAACACATCCTTGACTTTTTTCGTTGACGTACAGAGCTGTTCCGATATTTAGGATGAAAGTATTTGTGGGGTATTCTGCTCCAGTAAATTGTTTAATCGTCCATCGACATTTATGTTTGCATTTGGCAGGACGACAGAGCTTAGATCTGATCTGTTAGTCTTGGGATCATTTCCCCTCTCCATCAGACATTAGTTCTGCTGGTCGGAATTTAACCAGTTAAGTGAGGTAGCTTTAATGGGTTGTCAACAAGTTTAGGTTCACGTGATTCCGACCCTGGCATGTTCACCCACACTCATCACTGAACCATGGATCGGCTTCATGGTAATGTTAAACTGATGAATTATCGTCGGGAAAATGTTACAGATTGTCATTGAATACAATTCTGTTTCTGCTGCTGCTGTGGTCTACAGCATCAAATGACAAACCAGTTTGAGTTACAATATCTACAATTCAATTCTACTGACTGTCCCCTAGTTCACACCGAGACCCATTCACCCATCAGCCCTGTATTCTGTACCTAACCTGGTTTCTGATGCGGTAACGCTTGCATTTTCATATTCTCATTCTGCTGAGGGCCTCTCCCTGGTGTCACTCCTCTAATTTGTTACTTTAACTCAATCCATTTAAAGTAATAATCTAAATCGTTTCTCTTCCACAATGTCAACTTCTGTATTTGAATTGAATGTGTTTCCCTCTGTTATTCTCCCTGACCATGATTAAGAGCTCTGTAGTGTCAGTGATGCCAGACTTATGTAGATTCAGAGTCAAGGAACTTGTGCACCATGCGTTATTGTTCAGTTCCCAGTGTACGACACTCCTAGTTGGACAGGATGTTTGAGCATCTTTGACATCCTTCTTTGGAAATTGTCCAAAAACCGAAATTGCTGAAGAAATTGCAGCATCTTCTGGAATGAATGCAGTATTAAACTTTCAGGTCCAGTGACATTCTACAAAGCTCTCAGTTTCTCAAGCAATTTTGGTATTTTTATTCCCAGTATCCATAGTTACTTGTTTTGTGAAAAATTGTTCTGTGCTTATTCATTTCTGGAGAAACTCAACAGGTCTGTCAGCAGAGACAGAGAAACGGCATTAGTATTTCAAGCCCAGTGTGATACGTCTTCACAACTGAAAAGCATTGGAAACTTGGCTTTTTAATATCTTGCCAGAGGTGGGAGATTGGTGACAGGGAATAGAGGGCGTGGCAAAGATAAACCGGGTTTTAGCAGTGGTGAATGTGAAGATGATATAAAATGGGTTTAAATTAAGGTGTGAAAGGGGAAAGGGGTTCTCTCTGTTGAGTTGAAGATAAAGAAGACACAATCACACAAGGTCATAGGGAGGCCAGGAGGGAGAATGTTGACTATATAGCATTATATAGATCTGGCCATAAATACGTTTTTACTGTCGAGATCATCACTTCCTTTAGCCAAAGGATATCAGGTGCTTGACTTCTTATTGGCACTAGTAAGCGTTTCATGCTGCCTTAGTTTTGTAATAGGGAGAAAAAACAAATCACAGTATGAAGTTTGGGCTGAGTATTGTTTACCTGTCATGTTTAATATGGTTTCAAATTTGCAGTATTTATCTTTAAATGCTTGTTCTTGAAGTTAGTATTGGATTGAGTGTAGAAGGTTAAGGGATGACATTATAGAAGTTTCTAAAATCGTGAGAGATATCGATAGGGTGAATAGCCAAGGTCTTTTCTACAGGATGGGGGAGTTCAGCCATACAAGGCATAGGTTTAAGGTGAAAGAGGGAAGATTTACAAGGGACTCAGGGGCCAATGTTTTTACACAGAGGGTGGTGTGAGTATGGAATGAGCTGCCAGAGTAAGAGTGGCTGATGCCAGTACAGGTAAAACATTTAAAACTCATTTGGACAAACATATGGATAGTAAACATTTAGAGGCATATGGATCAAATGAAAGCATATGGGACGAGCTTAATTTGGAAAACCTGGCCAGCATGGATATTTAGAAAAGCTTCACGCAGGTTCACAATGGTTTTGTGAAAGTGAAATTATATTTTGCCCTGTAAAATCATGCAAAGTATTTCTGGAGAGGCCTGAGAATGTAACAAGCGGACTTGATAAAGGGGATCTGGTAGAGACCAGGCTTTCCAGAGTTTTTCCACAATGTATTACAAAATAAAAGTTCTGACACAAGATAGAAGCTCGTAGGATGATGGAAAATGTATTAACACGGGATGATGATTGGTTAGCACATAGAAATCGGAGAGTCAGGGTTAATAGATCTTCATGATAAAGGTGTATCTGCTGGAGGACCACGGCTATCAGTCCAATAGCATCAGTTATTTACACTCTATACTGATAGTCTGAAGGAGGGAGCTAAGTGCAATGTGCATCCGAGTTTGATGATGACACTGAGAATCAAAAGGCAGGCTGTTATTTAATGGAGAGTACTTCCAGAAAAAGAACAATACAAAGGATTGGAGGGTTCCTGTGTATGAAACATAAAGTCAGCATGCTGATGCAGCAAGTAACTAGGTAGGTTCATTAGCCGGCTTCCAGGAATGAAAGGGTTGTTTTATTGAGAATCTCTAAAATGGTGAGGAGATTATTCATTGGGGTTTAAATGAATGTGGAGTGATACTGCTGAAAATTACACGACACAGAAGGGACTTCCGAAGTTAGATGTTGAGATGTTGTTACCATTCCTGAGTGGAGTCTCGAACTCGAGGACATAGATACCAAACATGGAACATCGATTTCTATCTGAGATGCAAAGTGATGACTTCTCTCAGAAGGTAGTGAATGTCTGGAATTCCCTGACCGAGAGGTGTGCAGGGATACAAGGAGTCGGCGAGAAAGTGGAGTTAGACCTGGAGTAGATCAGCCACGTTCGTATTAAATGACAGGGCTAGCTTGAGGGGCCGAATAGCCTACTCTTGCTCCTATTTATTAATTTCACGTTATGCTTTTGCAAAGTAACAGGTTATTTTCCCGGAAGTTGTGCTATGTAATGCTACATTCGGGTGAGCAGTGGATTTGTGTGAGTTTACACTGGGTGGGGTATGGGGGCTGTATTCACAGTAAATCTGGGTCTGTAACACGACCCACATCTGGAGCAGACGTTGCAGAAAGGGGAAGCCTGGAAACAGGGATTGGGAGTGAGTGTCACTTCCTGACCCAGCCTGGATTTTCCAAGTACATTGCCAAAACTGCACATAACCATCAGAGTGGCCTTGATCTGCCCCTGTGTATCAGGTCCGAAGGGCTGAATGGAACATCAGAACATAGGGCTAAGGGACACGAGCAGGCCATTCGGCCCTTTGACACTAGTCCAACAGTAAATAAACTCGTGGTTCATCTCATTGTGGTCCCAGCTGCCCTTTTCTCTCCATGCACCATTATCCCTGATTTACCTATGTATGGATAATCAGATGAAGCCAGCCTCGATATAATTTAAAGATTCTGCCAACCCAAACTTCTGAGAAAGAGAATTCCCACTGAATGAATTCTCACTTTGTGATTTTTTTTCTCTTTCCAGTTGTGACTGAGGATGGAGGGTGTCACTGTTTCCTTTCCTAGTCCCACTCTTCCACTGCTCACAACAAATGTTAAATGTAACCAGGTTGGTGATATGACCGATGATAAAGGTCTCAGACTGGGTCAGATTCAGTGATAAGAACAAGTCAGGCAGATTTCCTTAGTCAGCCACAAGTTACTAACAGAACTAACGGAGGTGTATGTTGGGTCTGTTGGCAGCACTGCTGCCTTACAACACCAATGAGCTGGGTTTAATTCCAACCACGGGCGACCCTCTATCTGGAGGTTGGACATTCTCCCCATACCTGTGTGGGTTTCCTCCAAGTGCGCCAGTTTCCTGCCACATTCCAAAGATGTGCAGTTTAAAGTGGATTGCCCATAGTGCCCAGGGATGTGTAGGTTAGATGGGTTAGTTATGGGAAATGCAGGGTTACATGGATAAGACTGGGGGGGGGTGGGGAGGGGGCACGTACAGGTGGATGCTGTTTGGTGGGTCAGCGTGGACTTAATGGACGGAATGTCCTGTCTCCACACTGTAGAGGTTCTATGACAATGACAACAAATTTGGACGATACAAACACCCAGTGAGTATATACCTGATCCACTCTCCTCAAGTATTTTTTTCTCTCATTCCAAGAGTAACCTGTTAAAGCCTTCGTAATATAAGCCCTTCATCTCAGGAATACGTGACATGAAATATCTCTGAACTGCTTCCAATGTAATTATATCCTTTCTCAGATAAGGAGACACAAAAAACTAATCTCACACTCAGATCAAAATGTTTATAACTGTTTTCTCAAAGTGCTGTGAGTTTTTGGAACACTCTTCCCCACGGAGGATTGGGGGCAGAGATACTGAATATTTTTGAGGCACAGATGGAAGGTTCATAAATAACAACAGAGTCAAGGATTATCGAGGAATGGGCAGCAATGTGCTGTGTGTGGGGAAATGTAGACAGTGGTATCAAATAGCACGGCTTCAGAACCTCCAGGAATATAATGGAAAATGAAATGACAACATCGATAAAATGTTAAGGGGGAATACTAGACGGCGGGGATCCAGAAGGTCTGCTTTGCTGGGCTCTGCATCAACACACGGGCAAAGTGATTCTCTAACCCACCCATTTACTAAAAATTCAACACTAAAAGAGCGATAGAATCTTTACTACTCCCGATTTGTCAAAGGGCAATGACAAAACACGGGGAAAGGATCGAGTAAGTCCCAACAAGTGGTGCACCCGTCAGAAGCATCGAGCATACCTGAGGCTGTAGCTGCAACCCATTCTGCTCGTTCCATGGACCCAGTTAGTCACCAGGCCTTGGTCACTGAGTTCATCAAGTTATGTGAAATGATTGAACGCATGATTGATGAACAGTTCAGCCGTGGCTAGAGCCGCTCTCAGCCGTGCTCCAAAAACATGAGCAGCAACTTGACAGCCTTGGAAACGGAACATACGATGCCAAGCGCCGAACTGAAGCGACAGAGACCGTGATCGATACATCTCAGGAGAGGATCCTCGCCCTTGAAAAACAGATCTGCACCTTAACTGAACAAGATGACGACCTCAAGAACAGGGGTAGGACGAAGAATATTCACATCGTCGGTTTGCTGGAGGAGACAGAAGGTGGTCAGCCGGTGAGTTTTTTCAAGAACTGGCTGCAGTGATCCCTTCACTTCGAAACTGAGGAGGGACGGGTGAAGAGTGAGACAGTTCATCGGTTACGGCGCGGAAGTCAGACTCAGACCAACGCCTTCATCCTGTCCTTGCATGATTACATAATTATGGGGACAAACAATGACTGATGGAAGCTTTAGAACCCAGGGGAAAGATCCGATGGGTTTAATTCACGAGGGCTCCAGGATTATGTTCTGTTAGGACTTTTCAGCGGCGGTGACTCAGGAAAGAAAATCTTTTGATGATATCAAGAGGAGAGTAAGGGAACTCGGGATTCAGTATTCCTAACTGTTCCCAGCGGTGCCCCGTATTACTTTGAATGTCTCCGTGAACCCGTCTGACTCTCCAGAGAAAGCAAAAACTTTGTGGACATTTTAAAGTAAGTTGGATATTTAGATAATCATGTTTCTCTCTTAAAGAAATTTTGTTGGATTTTTCTGCGATTAACCAGTATTAAATTATAGTCGGGGATGGGTAGAGTACTCAGTTTTAACTTCTTCAGTAGTATTACTCCTTTTTGTCTTTCTTTGCATGTATCTGGGGTGCAGCTCAAGCTGGAGGGAGTTACAAAGGTAGTTGTGATGACTAAGTGCCGAGCAAAGGGCAGTTCAAGCCCGAGTTTTGTTGTTAATTGCCCTGGATTCCTTATTGGTAGCGAGCACAAAATAAAGTTTTGAGATATGTAAGCGTCCCCAGTGGGCGGTGGGTGGTAAATTCCCCAATCAAGTGTCATTGGCACTTTGGATTTTATTTCGTTCTTTGGTTTTTTTATGTGTTTAGCTTTGGAACGTTTTGAGAGCTTTTTAGTTGTATTAGTTTTAGTTTGTACTGTTTTTAGGCTCTATGAGTCTTTTTTTCATTAATGATCAGCGATGTCTAATTTGATGTGAAACTTTAGAGTTGAAATGTTGCTACAGTGTGTTATGGAAAATGATGTGCTTAAATGTTGTACCTGGAACATTAAGGGGAGCCATCTGCCAGTCAAGAGGAAAAATGTACTTTCTAATCTTCAAAAAGAGAGGGTGGATGTTGTCCTATTGCAGGAGATGCACCTTGATAGCAAGGAACATTTGACGTTACAGCAGGGTGGGTTTGATCAGATTTATTTCTCATCTTTTAATACTAGGAGTAGGGGAGAATCCATACTAGTGAAGAATAATCTTCCATTTAAATTATTGGATTGTATTAGACATTCACGGAAGGATCCTCATCCCAAGAATCTTGAACTATGGGAAATAATACAGTATTTTGAAAGGTTATTGCCCCCCCCGGTGCACCCTCTTAAAATCCTGGTAGATGCATTTTCCAAATTCAGTCATCTTGCATCGTGGCAGATTACTATAGAAGGAGATTTCAATTGCCTTATGCCCCACAGTGGACAGAATGTCCAAAGGTCCCCCAATACCCTCATTATAATGCAAGCAATTAGTTCTCTGGAAGAACTAGAGCTGGTGGATGTCTGGAGGCAGATCTACCTCACACGTAGGGATTTTATTTTCTCCTTTAACCCGCAGAAATGGCACACGACGGTTGATCTCTTCCCCATCCCTGCTACAATCTTAGATTCAGTGGCATCCTCCACAATTGGAAATCTTACCCCAACATACCTGCCCCAGAAGTAAGATAGAAGTAACATAAGATTATGTTGTCTGCAGTTGAGGGTCTTATGTTTTTGGCAGCTCACGTGATGCAATGCATTAATTCGCTTATCACCTTTTCAGGCTATAAGATTAATTTTACAAAGTTTGTGGCCATGCCTATGGAAGGTCTCAGGGAAATACCTGATGTTGAAGGCAAATCCTGGTTTCCTTTTAATTGGTTACGGGGGTGGTTTCCCTATTTCAGTATATTCATTACATCCATCTTTGATCACTTATTTAACGTGAACTATGTCCATTTGTTTGACAAAATTAAGCACGACCTTCAAAGATGGGAGGCATTTCCAATATCCTGGCTAGGTCGGATGGTTGTTTTTAAAATGAATGTCCTTCCTTATTTGCTATACCCGGGTGAATTATTCCTTTGATGTTTCCCAGACAGATATTTGGGAGACTTAATGGCTGGTTTAGCTCTTTTCTTTGGCACCATAAGCGACTCTTTATCAAGCTAACCAAATTGCAACTACCTCACAGAGTGTGGGGAGTAGATTCCCAGATTAAAATCTATCAATTAAGCTCTTTGTTATCTCATGTTAGTGTCTGAGCCACTGAGGACTCAGCGTCACTATGGTTAGATATTGAACCCTCTCAGAGAAATTGAATCCTTATTAGTCTGTTTTTCTGAGAAAAAATGACATTGTGGAGTATTCTCATAACCCAATAGTTATCAATACTGTTCAAACATGAATGACAATGCGTCAGATCGAGGGCAATATAGCCAAAACCATGTTTCTTAGCCCTACAATTGGTAACACCGAGTTGCCAACCGCGGATAATAGATTCCATGTTTAAACTGTGGGAAGCCAGGGTGTAACATGCTTGAGTGATTTAGAATTAACAGAATCTCTACAGTGTGGAAAGAAGCCCTTGGGCCCAACAAGTCGACTTCGATCCACCCCGACCCATTCCCCTACCATCCTTTATTTACCCTGACTAATGCTCCAACCTACACATCCCTGAACACTATGGGTGATTTATCAATAGCCAATTCATCTAACCTGCACATCTGTGGATCCTGGTGCTGTGATGCTGCAGTGCTAACTATTGAGCCACCACGTGTTATTTGAGGGAGAATGAATGACATCATTCAAATAACTCGGAAGTATGGACTACCTACTGAAGACGTCTTCTGCTTTTTTTTTCCAGATCAGAGATTTGATTTTTTAAAAAATACAGCTTTAAAAGACTCTCACAGATCCGATAGAGAGAAGTGGGTGCTTGTTGCTTAGAATGCACTCTCTGTCAGTACCCATTATCACTAGTTGGAGTGTGTCCCCTCAGATGAGACTGTGCAGCTTTGTGATGCCTGCGAGAGAGAGAGTTGGGGTTTCAGAATCCCTCGGAGAGATGGGAGGATATTTGTGAAAATGCTCGAAGGATTTTGATCTGTAATAGGACCCATTCCATGCAGTTGAAAATTCTTCATAGGGTCTATCTGACACAGATTGACTCTCAAAATGCAAAATGGGATTATCTTCAGCATATCGTAAATGCAGAATGACTACAGACACTCTTACTCATTGCTTGTTGTCCTGCTGCAGGCTTCATATATATTGGAGCACTGTGGTAGCTCTGATAGAATAGGTATTGGGGACTGAATTGGAGATGGATCCGTTTTTTCCTTTCCTGGGCCTTCTCAGGGTTCCTTATGCAGATGCACATAAGGGAAAAAAATTCTTACTTTTTGTACTAGGAAACATGTTCTATTGTGTTGGATGGCTGAAAACCCGGATCTGTTGGGTCGTCGTAAGTTCTTCATGGAGAATATCCCTTTGGACTTTCTCACCAGTTTGGTGCATCAAAAAACAGAGATTTATATAAGACATGGCAGCATTTTTTGGATTACCACAATGCAGGTTTATCTGTCACATTAAGAAGGGCTTTTATATAGCCATGACGATATTGTCTAATGGATCTAATATCAAGTGAGGAACAATTATGAACATAAAAATGCGTATCAGTTAATGCTCTTGAAGAACGAGAGCTATCGTTTTGTTATGCTGAGCTGTACTATTTATTCATTATTTAGAATTAATAGAATCCCTACAGTGTGGAAACAAGCCCTTGGGCCCAACAAGTCGACTTCGACCCACCCAGACCCATTCCCCTACCATCCTATATTTACCCTGACTATTGTTTATTTTTGTTTTTCTTCTGTCCATTTAGTGTTTTTAACTTGTTTTGTATGTACATGTACATGCGTGTAATTTTGTTCAGTTATTTGAGTTGTGTTGTTAATGGGTTATTATAATATTAAAAATCTCTTCAATAAAATTACTTTTTTAAGAAAAAAAAATGGTAACATTAATAGAATAGAGTCCCAAAGAACTCTCATTAGAGAGACCATGTCTAGGTGACATCCTCAGTGCTTGGGAACCTCCTGTGAAGCACTTCTGTGATGTTTCCTCCGGCATTTACAGTAGTTTGTATCTGCCACTCCCGGCTGTCAATTCCAGCTGTCCGCTGAAATGTCTGCAACACAAATTGCCAGCTCGGTGAACAGAACCACAACAATGAGCACCCGAGCTACAAATCTTCTCGCAAACTATATACACTTCGATAAGAACCCCCTTCGGTTTCCTAGGCTGTAAAGAAATAAGTTCTAACCTGTCCAATTTCTCCCTATAACTTAAACCCTTTAGCCCAGGAAACATCTCTGAAATTTCTTCTACACTATTCCTTGTTCAATAATATCCTTTCTAGAGCAAGGTGAACAAAACTGAACACTATACCCCAACTGCAGCCTTACCAATATCCTGTATAATTGCAACATAATGACCCAACTTCGATACTCCATGCCCTGATGTAGGCCAGTGTGCCAACAGTCTTCTTCACTGTCCTGTGTATCTGTGACTCAAATTTCAGACAACCGTGCACCTGATCTCTAATGTTCTTTATTCCACTACACTCCTTAAGGCTCTCTCATTCATCATTAAACTCCTACCTGGATTTGACTTTCCAAAATGCAAGACGTCACCCTTATCTATGTTACACTCCACATGCTATTTCTCAGCCCACTTCTGCTGCCGATCAAGGTATTGCTACAATTTATGGTAATGTTCCTCATTGGATCCCTCCTATTTTAGTGTCATCTGCAAACTTACTAACCTTACGTTGTGCACCACCGTCCAGATCATTGATATAGATCACAAACAGCAATGGGCCCAGCACCGATCCTTGAGGCACTCCAATTGTCACAGGACTCCAGTCCGACAAGCATCCCTCCACCATAGCCATTTGCTTCCTAATGCCAAGCCAAATGTGTCGCCAATTTGCCAGTTCACCTTGGAGTTCATGCAATCTAACCTTCCAGAGCGGCCTACCATGTGGAACCTTATCAAAGGCCTGACTGAAATCCATATAGACTGTGTCCACCACCCTGCCCGCGTCAACCTTTCTGGTCACTTCCTCAAAAAACCCAAACAAAATTTGTACAGCATGATCCGCCATGCACAAAGCCATGCTGACTGTTCCAAGTCAAACTCTGTCTTTCCAAATGCATGCACATCTTATCTCTCAGAACCTTCTCAAGTGGTTTACCGGAAACACGTGTGAAGCATACTGGTGCATACTTCCCACGTTTTTCTATGCAGCCCTTCTTGAATAAGGGCACAACATTTGCTCCTGCCCAATCTTCCGGGACCTTGGCCCCTGACCTGTCTTTTCTCGCCTCTTGCAGTCTCTTGGATATATCTGGTCAGGACCAAGAGATTTATCTGACTTAATGCATTCTAATATGTCCAACAGCACCTCTACTGTGATATTAACGGTATCAAGATATGACAACTAACCCCCACCCCCACACCCCCAAAGGTCAAAGATCTTCATGTCTTTCTTCGTGGTAAACACAGAGGGGAAATTGAGGACCTCGCCCGTCTGTTGTGGTTTTACACATGAATGCCCACTTTGGATTTTAAGACGTCCTATTTTCTCTCTAGTCGTTCTTTTTCTTTACGATATTGAAAGCACATCTTTGGATTCACCCTAATTTTTCAGCCAAGGCTATGTGTTCACCCTTTTCGCCCTCCTGATTTCCTTCTTCAGTAAACTCCTTTATCCCTTGTGTCTCTCCAGAGATTCCATTGATTCCAGCTACCTGAAACTGAGCCGTCCTTTTTGCTGGCCAGAGCCTGATTATTTCTTGTCATCCAGGGTTCTTTCTTCCTGCCTCACTTTCCCTTCATACTCACAGGAACATATCGACCTTGAACTCGCGTTATCTCACTTTTAAAGGCTTCTCACTTACCGGAGATCCTGTTGCCTGGAAACAAGCTTCTCCAATCAATGTTTGCAAGTCCCTGTCTACTTCCAGTAAAATTCACCTCGCCCCAATTTAAAACTTATCCCTCCCATAACTATTTTAAGTGGTAAATGCTGCACACGTTACTTCTGTCACCTATCCTGCCCTATGTGCCAACAGTAGGTCGGGTTTGTCCCCTCCCGAGTAGGACCATCTATATGCTGATTGTGGAAACTTTCGTGAACACACTTAACTAATTTCTTTCCATCTTAGTCCTTAAACCTCTGGAAGTCCCAGTCTATGTTAGTATAATTAAAACACCTATTGTGACAAACCCATTGCTCCTGCAAGTCTCCTCAGTCTCCCTGCATATTTGTTTCTCTACTTCCCATTGATTATTTGGAGGCTAATCGTGCAACCACTATAACATCACCATCCCCCTCTTACTTCTTTGCACCATCCACAAAACCTCACTGGACATTATCTCAGTTATTTCATCTTTAAATACTGGAGTAGTATGCACCTGAGTCGGAACTATTGGTATTGAAACTGTTTCAATTTACATCTCTCACTCCCAGTGATTTTCACACCCACGGCACACCTCGTCAAGGCGCAACGAATATATAAAGCCGTAAATGGAAGGGAGCTGCACATCCTGTCACTGACAGCATTGGCTGCAAGTTTCCCCACACTGGGCAGGAATCTAACAGTGTTACCGAACAATGCAACAGTCTGGGGTTATATATGAATGAACCAGTGCTGTCTGCACAGCTCCTGTGACTGCTTCCTGTTCCTGTGTACCAGTCTTTAGCAGTTGAGTGATTCCCTCCTGTTACTGTGTCCCAATCTCGAGCAGTTGAGTGACTGCCTCCTGTTCTTGTGTCCCAGTATCGAGAAGTTGAGTGACTGCCTCCTGTTCCTGTGTCCCAGTCTCGAGCAGTTGAATGACTGCCTCCTGTTCCTGTGTCCCAATCTCGAGCAGTTGAGTGACTGCCTCCTGGTCCTGTGTCCCAGTCTCGAGCAGTTGAGTGACTGCCTCCTGGTCCTGTGTCCCAGTCTCGAGCAATTGAGTGACTCCCTCCTGTTCCTGTGTCCCAGTCTCGAGCAGTTGAGTGATTGCGTCCTGGTCCTGTGTCCCAGTCTTGAGCAGTTGAGTGACCCCCTCCTGTTCCTGTGTCGCAGTCTCGAGCAGTTGAATGACTGTCTCCTGTTCCTGTGTCCAGTCTCAAACAGTTGAGTGATTCCCTTCTGTTCCTGTGTCCCAGTCTAGAGCAATTGAGTGACTGCCTCCTGTTCCTGAGTCCCAGTCTCGAGCAGATGAGTGACTCCCTCCTGTTCCTGTGTCCCAGTCTTTAGCAGTTGAGTGACTGCCTCCTGTTCCTGAGTCCCAATCTCGAGCAGTTGAGTGACTGCCTCCTGTTCCTGTGTCCCAGTCTCGAGCAGTTGAGTGACTGCCTCCTGTTCCTGTGTCCCAATCTCGAGCAGTTGAGTGACTGCCTCCTGTTGCTGTGTCCCAGTCTCGAGCAGTTGAGTGACTCCCTCCTGTTCCTGTGTCCCAATCTCGAGCAGTTGAGTGACTGCCTCCTGTTCTTGTGTCCCAGTATCGAGAAGTTGAGTGACTGCCTCCTGTTCCTGTGTCCCAGTGTCGAGCAGTTGAATGACTCCTCCTGTTCCTGTGTCCCAGACTCGAGCTGTAGAATGACTGCCTCCTGTTACTGTGTCCCAGTATCGAGCAGTTGAGTGACTCCCTCCTGTTCCTGTGTCCCAGTCTCGAGCAACTGAGTGATCCCTCCTAATCCAAAGTTTGTGAAAATAGATGTCCTCCACTTGCTGCTGACTAACAGGCTCCAATCTCTCTGTGCTCACCTGCTGCTCCTGTGGAATGGAGTTGAGGGACTGAATGGCCACTTCACATTCCTTACAGCTTCTCTTGACTAAAAGTCTTTCTCCTGTTTCTGTAAAACACCATCAAAATCTGAATGATGTATTTTTTGTCAGTAATTGTGCAAACAAGCTGACTGTCGGAATTCAGAAGCTGAATAGCCTCTTCCTGTTCCTGTGTTACACAGTCAAGAGGCAACAGAGTCTCAGTGATGTACAGCACGGAAAAAGACCCTTCGATTCAGTTGTCCATTCTGACCAGATATCGTAAATTACTCTCGTCCCCCTTGCCAGCACTTGGCTCATATCCCTCTAAACCCTTCCCATGCGCATACCCATTCCAATGCCTTTTAAATGGTGTAACTGTGCCTGCGTGCACCACCTCTTTTGGGTGCTCATTCCATACACACAGCAGTCTCTCTTTGAAAGTGTTGTGCCTCATTTACCTTTATAAATCTTTCCCCTCTCACCTTAAACCTTCGACTTGTAATTTTGGACTCGCCTATCCTGGGATAAAGACATTGACTGTTTACCTTATCTATGACTCTCATAATTTTATAAACCTCTTTAAGGTCACCCCTCAGCCTTAACACTTGAAAATAGCCCCAGCCTATTCAAACTCTCTCTGTAGCTCAAACCCTCCAACATCTGCAAAATTCTTAAAAATCTTCTGCACCCTTTCAAGTTTGACAACATCTTTCCGACAGCAGGGAGACCAGAAAAAAAAGGCAACATTACAAAAGTGGCCAAACCCATGTCCTGGACAGGGGCAACATGTCTTGCAAACACATAAACTCAAAGCACTCACCAATAAAGGGAAGATCACCAAGTGTCATCTTCACTGCGCTGTCTACCTGTGACGGCACTTTCAAGGAACTGAGAACCTGCACCACAAGGTGACACAATAGCTCAATGACTAGCATTACTACCTCAGAGCACAGCGTTCTGGGTTTCACTCCATCCTTGGATGACTGCCTGTGTGGAGTTTGCACATTCTCCCCGTGTCTGCGTGCGTTTCTTCCGGGTGCTATGTTTCCTGCCACAGTACAAAGATATCCAGTCAAGTGTAGATTGGCACTGCTAAATTGCCACAAGTGCCCAGGAATGTGTAGGTGAGGTGGATTAGCCATGGGAAATGCAGGCTCAGAGGGACAGGGTAGGGGTTTCTCCAATAGGATACTGGTTAGGGGGTCGGTGTGGCCTAGATGGGCCGAATAGGCTGTTTCCTCACTGTAGGTATTCGATAATTTAAATTGAGTTCTCTTTGAGTGGCAACTTTCGACAGAACCCTACCTACATATCTTGCCCTAATTTGTCTTGCCAAAATGCAACACCTCATACTTATGTAAATTTAACTCCATCCACCACCCCTCGGCTCACCTAATCAACTTTCCCCTTGTTCGGAGATATCATTTTTCACAGTCGACTACACCACCAAATTTGGTATTATCTGCAAGCTTACTGACCATACTTCATATACTCAAATGCAAATGATTTGTATTAGTGACAAAAGGCAGTGGACCCACTGTTGATCTTCGCGGCACGCCACTGGTCACAGGTCTCCAAGGTCATTGAACAAATATCCAGTGTCACGCCCTGTCTCCGATATTCCAGAAGATGTTGGATCTAAATGGCGAACTCTCCCTGGTTCCCAGGCAGTCTGACCTTGCTAACCAGTCTACAGAACATGTTGGTTTTCCTACTGAATTCCATAAAGACAACATCCACTGGCCTGTCTTTATCAATCGTCTTCATCACTTCCTCAAAAAATTCAGTGAGACGTGATCTCCAATGTACAAAGCCCTCTTCAGTCCTTGTCTTTCCAAATGCGTATACATCCTTTCTCTCAAAACCCCCTCCAACAATTTAGTCACAATTGACGTCAGGCTTACCAGTCTATATTTACATGGTTTTTCCTTCCTTTCTTAAATGATGACACTACATTAGCAGCCCTCCAGTATTTTGGCACCTCCCCTGTGGAAATCAATGATACAAATATATCAGCAAAATGCAGAGAAACCTCTTTCCCAGCTTCCCACAAATGTCTGAGATACAACTGATCAGGTCCCAAGGATTTGTTCACCTTTATGTGTTTTAAAATGTCCAACACATCCTTGTAATATAGAAGCTTTTCAAGATATCACCAAACATTTCCTCATTCTCTCGCTCTTGTAACTCCCTCCACATTAAATACTCAGGAGAAATACTCGTTTCATATCCCTCCCATCTCTTGTGGTTCCACACATAGGTAGCCTTACTGATCTTTAAGGTAGCCTATTCCTCCCTAGTTAATCTTTTGCCATGAAAGGATTTGTAGAATTTCTTCAATACCTCGTTAACCTTATTTCTAAAGCCAACTCGTATTCACATTTTTCTAGCCCGATTTCCCCATTGACTATACACTTACTGCCCTTATCCTCTGGGCATCCACTTGATTTCAGTTCTGTTTACCTGACATATGCCTCCTTTCTTACCTTGATCAGCGCATCAATATGTCTACCCATCCAGCACTCTCTGCACTCACCAGCCTTGCCCATCTCACTAATGGGAACACGTTGGCTCTGGACTCTCTGAAACCAAGTTTTGATGGCCTTGCATTTACCAACCATCACTTTACCTGCAAATCGAGTATTCCTATTAGCCTTTCACAGGGCTCAACTAACACTTTCAAAATTATCCTTGTTCAAAGTTAGAACCTTATTGTTTACATCAGGTCTTTCCTATTCCATAACTAGTTTAAACGTAATATTTATGCGTAACAGACTTGAAATGTTAAATAAACACTTCCTGCTCCTCTGTAACAGGCTCGAGAGACTGCATGGGATCCTCCTGTCCCTGTATAATAGCCACAAGACATGAAATGACACATCAACCCCTGGATTACGAGAAACCAATAAACTGTATCTGATGGAGATCCATCCCTTCTCAGTTACAGAAACAATGAACTCCAGGTGCCCTCTCAGTGACACCTCATACAGCTGCAGCGACAAATCCTGTTATTTTGAATGATTTTTTGGCAAAGTGTGCTAATATTCCAGAGTTCCACCTTTTCAAGTAGCAACAGGCTAATCTTGGCTGAATGGCCTTCTCTTATCTCTCTGTAAGAGGTCCATAGGGACAGAATTGCTTCGGCCTGTTGCTGAGCAGCAGTCTCAGTGCTCTGTCTCAAGTTATGAAAGGATTTGAAAACAGGGCATTAAAACGTGGCATAGCCTCACGCTGGTCAGTAAGTATCATACTGTACGTTCAGGCATCTAGAAACTTACCCATCCGACGTTTTTTTTAATGTAGCCGATCTGTTATTTTATAACTGTTTTCTTTCATAAACAGAGTGGAACACATATAGACCCATGCAGTGTTCTGTTAATAATCTCGTACGCAAGGAAAAATAAATAAAAATTGTAAGATTTATGGTCCATCTCTCAGCAACCCTCATCCATTCTATCCAAAACCAGTAAATGTTCCCTTTTATTGTGATATGAAAAGTGATGTATGGAACAGGATAACTGATCCTATTTGTTCATTGACTGTGATTAATGCCAGTCTCGATGGATACTAATTATCCCAGTGGAGAGTTTCCATCTTTTAAATATAATTGGGCGCCGTTCAATGTGTTATTCCATAACATAAGCGGGACCATCACCGACAGCACTGACAGGGATCAGCAGATCCAGAGAGAGGGGGAGGAGAGATCAGAATCTGAGAACATTAGACTGGAATGTTCCAACAATGGATCATAATCTGAGAAAATTAGACTGGAATATTTCAACAATAGACAGGAGTTTATCCTATTATGTTTGGTGTCTTTCTACATATTATTGGTGGCCATTATCCTCGAAGATCTATTACGCTCTTCTCATTATTCAATATTTTTATTATCCCTTCCTGGCTGTCATTGGTGTTCCTAGTAAGTGTCACTGTTCATTTTTTTCTATAAACTAGTTATGACTGTGTTACTGTTCTTTCATATAGTCTACACTTCTATCCGCTATTATTGTTCCTGTTGAAACTCTGAATCCAGATATTCACTCTACAGACCACTACTAACTATATCAATGAAGGTGTTCAATTACTGCCTCCCTCTGCTCTGGCAATGTTACTCATGGGTCTCTGTGTTGACCTACTCAGTTTCAGCAGATAACCGCAAGATACTGTATCTTTGTCTTTGTTATTTAAATATTAAGAGCATGTAGGTCACTGCCTACTCTTCTGGTTACAAACTCCACTTCATTCCAGTGTTTCCAACCCATCCCTGACTAATGTCTGCGGCTGAAGCAGGCGAGTCAAAACTGTGGGAGATCCATTTGACCATGAGCTGATTCCTGACACCATGCCCTGTCCATTTCTAACTTGAAATACTCACCACTCCACAATGTATCTCATTGGCTTATTTCATCGCCTGTTTGAACTTTGAGTTATAAAATACAGCCTTAATGAAGTTAATAATCTGCTGCTGACGCTCCCGACTTCAAACCTGTTGAAGCAAATCTGATTCGAACACACACCAACCTCCCATCCAACTGTCATTCATGTGCACCCGGATATATATTGCTATTTTTATGGCAATGCTTTTATTTTAACATTTTCAAACACTTTATCTTTTCTGTCTATGAAAATTCTCTCATTCTCTCTCTGTCGATTAAATAAAAGCCTGTCAGTGGTTCGTATTTAAAATAGTTTCCTCCATGTGCGTTCCTTCTCAAACAATGTTTCACATTCAACCACGCCAATCGGGCACGTGCACACTCTCTCCCTCAGTCTCTGATGAACACACACACACACACACACACACACACACACACACACGCAGATTGAGCAAACCTTCCCATTGTAGGCAGTCATCTGATGCGAGTGTGGTTATGGGTATTGTGTTGGCAAATGGGCCTCATTTAGACCGTGCTGTATTTCTGATGATAAAGCATCTTTGCTGCTGTGATTGTATGGCAGTAGAAGGTCAATCACTGAGTACCTTAAAATAGGAATTGATAGGTTTCTGAAGAATCTCTTAACAAAGTTTTTAAGACAGAACTTGTAATATTTTCTGAAAATATGTCAATGGCAAAATTAAGAGAAAGAAATGTGCAGTTTTCTTACTGTTTGATACCAGATAATTGAGGACCGGGAAATAGCAGAACTATGGACAAAATGCTTCAGGTCTGCCTCCACAGAGGAAAACAAAACAAAAAAGAAAACTTCTTAGCAATACTAGGGATCTTTAGTCTGGCGAGAAAAAGGGAATATAATGAAATTAGCAACTAACCGGTCTAAAGAAAGTATTGGACTGACATTAATGGGCATCGACAAAGTCAACAGAGATTTATGAAATGGGAGTCATATTTGAGAAAGTGGCTTTTAGCAAAATTATGGAGAAGCTTTCAATGCAATACGAGTCGAATTTCAGAAAGTGTTTTGATAAAGCCCCAAGCCTATTGTGCGAATTCGAATCCTGTGGGATTGAGGCTAATATATGGTCATGGTTTTAGAATGGGAGAGCTGTCTGGAAACACTGAGTAGGAATAAAACAATATTTTTTTTAATGGAAGACTAGTAGGATATAGCAAGGATCGTGGCTTTGGCCCCAGCTATTCCCAAAACACACCATATATTTGGTTGAGGGGCTCAAATGCAATATCCCCAACTCTGCTGACAGCACTGAACGATGACAGCATGTGAGTGGGTGAGGGGGATGTAAAAAAGCTCCAAAGTGACCGAGACAAGTGAAATTACTGGGAAAATACGTGGCAGGTGGAGACCAATGGGAGAGATGAGATGTTGTGCACATTGATTGGAATAATAAAATCGCAGCCTCTCATTTGAAAAAGGGCGTGGTTGAAAAATGTTGCTCTATGAAGGAACTTAAGCTGCATTTTTGTTTATTTCTGTGCAGCCCTTTCGGTACATGTAGGGCAATGAGTTCTAAAACCAGAAGTCAATACTGGGAATGGCATTGGCACGCTGACCAGTGTATATAGACCCAGCAAGTGGGGAACTGTGACATTGAAGTGAATCTGGATCTCCCTATACACGAGTCACTGAAAGCAATATTGCAGGAGCAGAAAGCAGGTAGGAAGATAAATGGTGTATTCACCTTCATTTTAGGGGCATTGAGTACAGGAGTAAGAGTAAGTGCAGCTGTACAGGGCTTTAGTGAGACCGCATCTCGAACATTGTACTGTATTGTGCGCAGCTTTGGTTTCCTTACCCAATAAAGGACAAACATGACATTGAGGGAGAGCTGTGAAGGATGACCAGACTGATCTCTGGGATGACAGGTTTGTTGTTGGAGCGGAGTTTGGGGCGACTGGGCTTGTATTCTATGCCGTTTAGGAAAATGAGTGGTGATCACAGTGAAATATATAAAACTCTGACAGGGCAAGACAGATTGGAAGCAGAGATGGTAATTCCCTGGCGTGGACGTCTAAAACAAAGGACCACAGTGTTAGGTACAGACAGGCCACTTTGCATTGAGATGAGAATAAATGTCTGCACTCAGAGACTGGCGAACCAGGGGTACTCTTTCCCAGATCAGGCTGTGGAAATCAAGGCGCTGAATATAAATAAGGATTTCTGGAAATTTGAGGGGTAGGGAGAGAGCAGGAGTATCGTGTGAAGATAGATCAGCTATCAGTCCAGGTTTTTCTCCAATGGCGCAGCAGCTGTGTTCCTTTGCAACACCGTTTTGTAGAAAATCGCGCAATATTAATAATGGGGTCTATGAGAAAAAGAGGGCAAGGGACGAACCCCCCAAAATATCAGTAAAGGCAAAAATTAATTTTAGTCTAACACACACTAGCACAGTCTAAAATACATCTTTAAATCACTTATTGTCATGAAACTGTCCTCTAAATGTAACACTTTCAAACTACAGTCACTGACTACAGCAGTGTACCTTTCACCACACTCTTCTCCAGAAAGCGCATGTGGCTGACTGACCACGTGATGCCGATGGGGAAATTTCAGTTCTCCTCAAGATTCTCCCGCTGTTTGAAATAATGTTCTTTCTAAATGTAGACTACAATTCCCGGTTTCAGGCTCAGTTTCAAGGCTTCCAGAGCGGATTGTATTCCTGTTTTAGCTGAACACATTGATTGTACATTTTGCAGACAGTGGATCCTGAGGCTGGGTTTTGCTGTTCAGCTGGTTCCTGGCAAGGCATCGCGTCACAGTGAATGAGAGTTCACTTCATGGATAAAGGTTCATGAATCAAATTGCGGCCAAATTATATTTAATCAACACGCGTTGTCTGAGAACTGCCTGTATATTGAATGGAGGAGCAAAATTGTTGTGCTGAAGGGACTCCAGCAGTTCTCATTTTATATTGCACAATGTTTAACCATATTAAGGCATACGAATATTGTATGGGTAAAACTGCATGAAGGAGATGTTTAGCCATTAACTAGCACAGGGAAAGCTCAATGTGTTGTGTGAAGTACTCATTTCCCTATGTTACTGTGCAGTCTGTGGGAAAGCTCTGTAAATGTTGTCACAAACCATCAGATGTTAGGGTGGAGGTCTCTGCAGGGTCAACAGGACTATGTTTCCCATACCCTTTTCTGACACCAAGGTTGGGGCCGGCTGTTCTCATCAGGTATATCCTTTAAGAGCTCAGACCAGTTGATACAATTGAGTGTCTTGCTTGGCTGTTTCAGAGACCATTGAAGAGTTTATCACATGTCTGTGTGTCTTGAGTCACTTTTAGGCCAGACCAGGAAAGCACGGGAGACTCACTTCCTGAAAGTACATTGGGAAGGAGATCGATGTTTACAATCAACATTGGACACAAGATCACTGTTACTGACACCAGCTTTTACAGCTCGATATGTTAATACTTGTTTTTATTATTCCACCAGCTGCCACCAGCTGCTCAAGCATTAGCCTGGTCTGTATTAATAATCCAATGACAATTCCACAACAGCACTTTCTCCGCATGGGGACCTATTGGAAACCACACTGAGCTGCTTGACAACTCTGTTAAGAAAAGAACTCCAACCAATTTTGACTGTCGTGATGGGACTGATGGGGTGATAATTGGTCTGATTGTATTTATTCCCCTCTTAGGGAACTGGACAAGGCTGAGTAATTTTCCACTTTGCCAGGGAGATGTCAGAGTTGGAGCTGGAATGAAACAGCTTCCCCAGGGACACGGCTTGTTGTGTAGCACAACTCTTCAGTCCTATTGCAGGAATGGGGTCAGGGCCCATTACCTTTGTCGTATCTACTGTGTTCAGCTGTTTCTTCATGTCACGCGCAGCGAATCGAATTAGTTGTGATTCTGTGGGCATCATGACAGGGTGAAGTGGATCATTGACTCAACATGTCTGGCTGAGGATAGTGCAGACACCACATAATTGATTTTTACACTGATGTACAGAACGGTTCCATTATTTAGGATGGGGATATTTATGGAGTCCTCTCCTCCAGTAACTTGTTTAATGGTCCATCGACATTTATGCTTATATTTGGCAGGATGACAGAGCTTAGATCAGATTTGTTAGTCGTGGGATCATTTCTGCCTCTGTACCAGATGTTAGTTCTGCTGTTTCGAATGTAACCAGTCAATTGTGGTAGCTTTGATGGATTGTCTTCAGGTAAAGGTACACATGGTACTGACCCTGGCATGTTCACCCACACTCGGTACTGAACCATAGATCTGCTTGATGGTGATAGTGTACTGAGAGATTATCCTGAGCGAAAGGTTGCAGATTGTCATTGAATACAATTCTGCTTCTGCTGCTGCTGTGATCTACAGCATCAGATGATAACCCAGTTTAAGCTGCAATGTCTACAATTCAATTCCACTGACTATCCCCCAGTTCACACCGAGACACATTCCCCCAACAGCCCTGTATTCACTGACCTACTCTGGTTTCTGGTGCGGCAACCCTTCCATTTTCATATTCTCATTCTGCTGAAATTCTTTCCTTGTTGTCACGCCTCCAATTTGTTACTTTCACTCAATCAATTTAAGGTATTAATCTGAATCTTTTCCTTTCAGTAATACCATCTTCAGTATTTGAAGTGAATGTGTTTCCTTCTGTTCTTCTCCCTGGCGATGATTCTGAACTCCGCAGTGTCAGTGATGCCAGCCTTCTGCAGTTTCAGAGTCAAGGAACTTATGCGTTATCATTCGGTTCCCAGAGTATGGTGCTCCATGTTGGACAGAATGTTTGGGCATCTTTAACATATGTCGTTGTAAATTGTTCAAAAACAGAAATTGCTGAAGAAATTGCTGAAGATGTTGCAGCATTTTCTGGAGTGAATACAGATATAAACTTGCAGGTCCAGTGAACCTTCTACAAAGCTCCCTGTTTCTCCAGCAATTTTTGGTACTCTATGTCCAGTATCGATCGTTATTTGTTTAACTGAAAATTTGTTCTGTGCCCCTATGCATTTCTGGATAAACACAGCAGGTCTGTCAGCATCTGCAGAGACAGAGAAACAGAGTTAGTGTTTCAAGTCTAGTGTGAGACTTCTTCAGTACTGAAAATGATTAGAAAATGTGGTTTTAAACCCCGTGCCAGAGATGGGGAATGGGTGACAGGGAAAAGAGAGTGTGACAAAAGATAAATGAAGAGTATGTAAAGCGGGTTTAAATTAAGGTGTAACTGGGGGAAAGGAGTTCTCTCTATTGAGTGCAAGATAAGCAAGACACAAGCACGCAAGGCCATAGGGAGGCCAGAAGGGGACATTTTGAAGATATGGTATTATATAGATCTGGCCATAGATACTTTTTCATTGTCGAGATCATCACCCCCTTTAGACAAATAAATTCAGGTGCTTGACCTCTTATTGTCACTTGTAAGCATTTCATGCTGCATCAGTATTTAATATGGAGAAAGACAAATAACAGTATGAAGTTTGGGCTGAGTACTGTTTTACTGTCATGTTTCATATAGTTTCAAATTTGCAGTACTTAACTTAAAATGTATGTTCTTGAAGTTAGTATCAGATGGAGTGTAGAAGGTTGTGGGGCTGACATTCCAGAAGTTTATGAAATCATGAGAGGTATGGATCAGGTGAATATCCAAGGGTTTTTCCACCGGATGGGAGAGTTCAACCATAGAAGGCATAGGCTTAAGTTGAAAGGGGGAGCATTTACAAGGGTCACAGAGACAATGTTTTTACACAGAGGGTGGTGTGGAAATGGAATGAGCTGCCAGAGGAAGAGTGGTAGATCCATGTACAGCTCCAACATTTGAAACTCATTTGGACACACATATGAATGGGAAACATTTAGAGGCATATGGGCCAAATGAAAGCAGATGGAGCTAGTATAGTTTGGAAAACCTGGCCAGCATGGGCATTGAGGAAAGCTTCATACAGAGTCAGTGTGGTTTCGTGAAAGGGAAGTTATATTTTGCCCTGTAAGATCATGCAATCTTTTTCTGGAGATGCCTGAAAATGTAACAAGCGAATTTGATATGGGGGAATCTGGTAGACGAGAGGCTTTCCAAAAATTTTCCGCAAATAAAAGATCTTACTCAAGCCAGAAGATCGTAGGATGACGGATGATGTATTAACATGCGATGGTGATTGGTTAACACATAGAAATCGGAGAGTCAGGATTAATGGATCTTTATGATATATGTTTATCTGCTGGAGTACCACAGCTATGAATCCGATGGCATCAGTTATTGACAATCTATACTGACAGCCTGAAAGAAGGAGTTGTGTGTAATATACATCCGAGTTTGTGGATGAAACTGAGAATCAAAAGGTAGGCTGTTTTTTATTTAACGGAGAGGACTCCCAAACAAGGAGCAGTACAAAGGGATTGGAGGGTTCCTGTGAATGAAACATAACGTCAGCATGCTGATGCAGCAAGTAACTAGGTTGGGACATTAGGCAGCTTCCTGGGATAAAAAGGTTGAGTTATTGAGAACCTCTATAATGGTGAGGTGATTATTCATTGGGGGTTAAATGAATGAGGAGTGATACTGCCGAAATATACAAGACACAGAAAGGGCTTGAGAAGGCAGATATTGAGAAGTTGTTTCAATTCCTGGGCAGATTGTCGCACTTGAGGATATAAGTACTGAATAAGGAGTATCGATTTCAATCTGAGATGCCAAGTGATGTCTTCTCTCCGAAGGTAGTGAATGGCTGGAATTCCCTGACCCAGAGAGGTGTGGAGGGATGCAAGGAGTCAGCAAGAAAGTGGAGTTGAGCCCTGGAGTAGATCAGCCATGTTGTTATTAAATGACAGGGTTAGCTTGATGGGCCGAATGGCCTACTCTTGTTCCTATTTATTAATTTCACATGTTATGCTTTTGGAAAGTAAATGGGTCTTTTCCTGGAAGTTGTGTTATACAATGTTGCACTCAGGGAGAGCAGATGATCTGTTTGAGTTCACCCCGGGTGGGGTATGGGGCTGTATTCCCAGCGAATCTGGGTCTGTAACATGACCAACATCTGGAGCAGAAGTTACAGAGAGGGGAAGCCTGGAAAGAGGGATTGGGTGTGGGAGTCGGTTCCTGACCCAGCCTGGATTTTCCAAGTACATTTCCATAACTACACCTCACCATCGGAGTGGCCTCGATATTTCCCTCCGTATCAGGTCCGAAGGGCTGAATGGAACATCAGAACACAGGGCTGAGGGATATGAGTGGGCCATTCGGCCCTTGACACTACTCTACCAGTAAATAAGTTCATCTCATTGTGGTCCCAACTACACTTCTCTCTCCATGCGCCATTATCCCTGATTCACCTGTCTGTGGGCAATCAGGTGAAACCAAGCTCAATATAATATAAAGATTCAGCCATCCCAAACTTCTGGGAAAGAGAATTCCCGCTTGAATGAAATCCGACTTGGTGAATTTCTCCTAATTCCTGCTCTGACTGAGATTAGAGGGAGTCACTGTTTCTTTTTCTAGTCCCACTCCTCCACTGCTCCCAACAAATTTTAAATGTAACCAGGTTGGTGATATGGCCAATGATAAAGGTCTCAGACTGGGTCAGGTTCAGTGGCAGGAACAAGTCAGGCAGATTTATTTTGTCAGCCACAATTAACTAACAGAACTAACGCGTGTGCATGGTGGATCTGTGATTAGCACTGCTACATCCCATCACCATGGAGCTGGGTTCAATTCCAAACTCGGGCGACGCTCAGTGTGGGGTTTCCTCACAATGCTCCAATTTCCCCCCACAGTCCAAAGATATACAGTGGATTGGCCATGCTAAATTTCCCATAGTGTCCAGGGACGGGTAGGTTAGTCATGGGAAATGAAGGGTTACATGGATAGTGAAGGGCAGGCAGGTCTCGGGGGAATGCTGTTTGGAGGGTCAGTGTGGACTTAACGGATGGGATATCCTACTTCCACACTGAAGATATTCTTTAAAAATGACATCAAATTTGGACTATACCCAGTAGGTATCTATTTGATCCACTCTCCTCTCGGTCTTGTATGTTTCAATAAGATCACCTGTGTTTCCAACAGTGACCTGTTAAAGCCTTCGTAATATCAGGTACTCATTCCTGGAATACGTGAAGTGAAACATCTCCGAACTACTTCCAATATAATTATGTCCTTCCTCAGATAAGGAGACAAAGAAAAAATAATCTCACACTCAGAGCTTGTGTTTTGTTTTTGTTTTCTCAGTGTTGTGGGTCTTTGTAACTCTCTTCCCCACAAATCATTAAAGGCGAAGATATTGAATATTTTTGAGGCACAGACAGAAGGTTCATAAATAACAATGGAGTCGAGGATTATCGGGGATTGGCCCGAATGTACGATCTGTGGAAAATGTAGACAGTAGTAACAAATGACACGGCTCCAGAACATCCAGGAATATAATTCAAAACTGATGGAAGACTGATGGAAGCTCAATGTATATTCGGATGGCTTTAATTCATGAGAGCTCCAGGATTATGGTTTTTCAGGACTTTTCAGTGGCGGTGATTCAGAAAAGAAAATGTTGTGATGACGTCAAGAGAAGAGTAACGGAACTCAGGATTCAGTATTCCTTATGCTTCCCAACGGTGCTTCGTATTGCTTTGAATGGATCAATGAACTTGTCTGACTCTCCAGAGAAAGCAAAAACTTTGTGGACATTTTAAGGTAAGCTGGATGTTGAGATAATCATGTTTCTCTCTTAAAGAAATTTTGTTGGATTTTTCTAGTATTAACCAGTGTTAAATTATAGTCGGGGATTGGTAGAATACTCACTTTTAACTTCTTCATACTATTACTACACTTTTTCTCTTTCCTCTTTCTTTTCTTGTGTCTGGGGTGTGGCTCAAGCTGGAGCGAGTTACAAATGTAGTTGTGATGACTAAGTGTCCCACCTATTAATTGTTATTAATTGCCCTGGATGTCATATTGGAAGCGGGCAGAAGATAAAGTTTTGTGATATGTAAGCGTTCCCATTGGGTGGGGTGGTGGGGGGTGGGGGTGTGGGGGGGATGCAGTTGAGAAAACTCTATCAAGTGTCATTGGTACTTTGGATTTTGTTTCATTATTTTTTTTAAAGTTTTTAGCTTTGGAAAGTTTTGAGAGCTTGCTAGTTGCAGTAGTTTTAGTTTGTACAGATTTAAGCTCGATGAGTCTTTTGTCATCAATGCTTAGCGATGTGTAATTCGATATGAAATTCTCTCTCGTTCAAATGTTGCTCCAGTATGTTATGGATAATGATGTGCTTAAACGGTGTACCTGGAACATTAAGGGGAGCCATCTGCCATTCAAGAGGGAAAATGTACTTTATCGTCTTACAAAATAGAGAGTGAATGTTGTCCTATTGCAGGAGATGCACCTTGATTACAAGGAACGTTTGACGTTACAGCAGAGAGGGTTTGATCGGGTTTGTTTCTCATGTTTTAATACTAAGAGTGGGGGAAAATCATAATGGATAGGAAGAATATTCCATTTAAATTACTAGATTATATGAAAAACCCATGGAAGAATCGTAATCCTCAAAGCCTTGAACTATGGGAATTAATTTGAATGTTTATTGCCACCCGGTGCACCCTCTCAAGCTCCTGGAAGATGCCTTTCCCAAATTAAGTTATCTTGCATCGTGGCACATTATTGTAGAAGGAAATTTCGACCGTCTTATGGCCCTACTGTGGACAGAATATCCAAACGTCCCCCAATATCCTCGGTATAATGTAAGCAATTAGTGGATTTGTGTGCAGAACTTGAGCTGGTGGATGTCTGGAGGCAAATCTGCCTCACGAGTAGGGATTTTATTTTCTTCTTTAACCCGCAGAAATTGCACTCGAGGGTTGATCTCTTCCCCATCCCTGCAACAATCCTAGATTCGGTGGCATTCTGCGCAATTAGGAATATTATCCCAACATACCTGCCCCAGAAGTGGGATAGAAGTCACATAAGATTATGTTGTATGCAGATGGTCTTATGTTTTTGTCAATTTCGGTAGCTCACGTGATGCAATGCATTAATTTGCTTGTCACTTTTTCGGGCTTTAAGATTAATTTTACAAAGTTGGAGGCCATGCCTATGGGAGATATTGGGGAAATACGTGATGTTGAGGGCAAATCCTGGTTTCCTTTTAAATGGTCACGTGGGGGGACGTAGGGTGGGGAAGGACCCTATTTCGGTATATTCATTACATCAGTCTTTTATTTAACGTGAACTATGTCGATTTGTTTAACAAAATTAAACAAGACCTCCAAAGATGGGAGGCAAATCCAATATATCCTAGCTAGGTCGGAAAGCTGTTCTTAAAATGAATGCCCTTCCTTATTTGCTATACCGTTTGTGAATGCTTCCTTTGATGTTTCTGAGACAGATATTTAAGAGACTTTATGGCTGGTTTATCTATTTTAATTGGCACCATAAGCGACTTTTTATCAAGCTAACCAGATTGCAACAACCCCACTGATTGTGGGGAGTAGATCGCCCAGATAAAAGCTATCAATTAAGATATTTCGTATCCCATGTTATTGCCTGGGATGCTGAGGACTCGGCGTAATACTGTGAGATATTGAAACCTCTCAGGCAAAGTGAACCCTGATTAGTCTGTTTTTCTTAGCTAAAGTGACAACATCTAAGAAGTATTGTCATAACCCAATAATTATCAATACTGTTAAAGCATGAATGACAATGCATCAGATTGAGGGAAATACAGCCAAAACCATGTTTCTTACCCCTATAATTCGTATAACGGGTTGTCATCCTGGGATAATAGATTCAAGGTTTAAACTGTGGGCAGCAAGGGGTGGACCTTGCTTGAGAGATTTCGAATTCGTAGAATCCCTGCAGTGTGGATACAAGCCCTGGGGACCAGCAAGTCCACTTCGACCCTCTGAAGAGAAACCCACACAGACCCATTTCCCTACCAGCCTGTATTTACCCTGACGAAAGCCCAAACCTACACATCCCTGAACACTATTGGTGATTTATCAAAGGTTAATTCATTTAACCTGCACATCTTTGGACTGTGGGAGGATACGCACACAGAAATGGCGAGAACGTTAACTCCACGCAGCCAGTCACCCAAGACCATAACTAAAGCTAACCACTGAGTCACCACGTGTTATTTGACGGAGAAATAATGATATCATTTGATCAAATAACTTGTACGTATGGACTACCTAGTAGAGACCTCTTTTGTATTTTTTTTTCAAGATCTGAGATTTGATTTTTAAAAAAGCAGATTTTTACCAGACTCTTACAGATCCGATGGAGGGAAGAGGGTGCCTATTGCTCAAAATACACTCTCTGTCAGTACCCTGTATCATTAGTTGGAGAGTGTCCCCTCAGACAAGACTCTGCAGCTTTGTGATGCCTGTGAGAGAGAGTTCAGAATACTTCGGAGACATGGGAGGATATTTGTGAAAATGCTCAAAGGATTTTGATCTGTAGTAGGACCCATTCCATGCAGTTGAAAATTCTTCATAGGGTCTATCTGACCCCAAATTGTCTCTCAAAATGCAAAGTGGGATTACCTTCATGTCCTAAATGCTGAATGACTACAGGCACTCTTACTCATTGCTTATGGTCCTGTTGCAGGCTTCATCTATATTTGAGCACTGTGGTAGGTGTGATAGAGTGGGTATTAAGGACTGAATTGGAGATGGATCTGGTTTCAGTTTTCCTGGTTCTGCCCAGGGTAGTTTCCACAGATAAACATGGGGAAAAATAAATATATCCTTACTTTCCGTACTTTCCATGCTAGGAAATATAGTCTGTTGGGTCGTCGTCAGCTCTTCATGGAGAATATCCCTTTCGAGTTTCTCACTGGTATGGTGCACCAAAAAACAAAGATTTATATGAGACATGGCAGCCTTTTTTGGATTACGGCAATACAGGGTTATCGGCCACTCCAAGAAGGGTTTTTATATAACCGTGATGCTATTGTCTAATGAATCTAATATCCATCGATGAAGAACCATGAACATAAAAAATGTATCAGTTAATGCTCTTAATGAACGAGAGCTATCGTTTTGTTGTGCTGAGCTGTATTGTTTATTCATTATTTATTGTTTAGTTTTGTTTTTCTCTGTCTGTGTAGTGTTTTAACTTGTTTTGTATGTACATGCAACTGGATGTATTTTTTCAGTTATTTGAGTTGTGTTGTTATTGATTTATTATAATATCAAAAATCTCTTTTCAATAAAATATTTTTGAAAATTAAAACGCTAACATTGATAGAATAGAGTCACAAAGTACTGTCATCAGAGAGACCACTCATGTTGGTTTCTCCTGAGGATCACCATACCTCGGGTGATGGGGTGAGGTTGAGAGAGCGTCCCTTTCATGGTAACCTCTGTAGGTGTGGGGAACCGAGCCTGCACTGTTGGCCTCCCGCTGTATCACAAACCAGCCGTCTGTCCAACTGAATGGGAGAACTGTGTAACTTATACAGACAGAAACAGTCTCAGACAAAGGGTAAAAGAAACATTCATAACAAGTAAAGTGGAACAATTCAGGTAACGGTCAAGATGACGGCTGAGGGTAAAAAAGGTCTCTGCTCGAAATTGTATTTTATAACAAGACGTGTTTAGAAGCTGTCTTTGTTTTAATATCATTAAGGTGAGTCAAGTAAAATAACCAGAATTACTAAGTGTGATTGGATATCTATAACCATAAAGTAAGTGTAGATTTTTGTTTGGTCTGGGTTAAGCTGACCATTGCATGAAAGTATAAAGATGATGGAATATATTGTTAGGAGTGTCCATCTCCATGGGAAATGCCCTCAAACAGGCGTTTGAAAAAAAAGCGGTAAAAGTGTCTGAGTGCTGTTTGGCCAATGACAGGAACCTCGGGAGTTGAATGACTCAAAGTTCCCGTAATATGGAGCTGAGAAGACCATATTCCATGATTGTGTGGGATGTTCTGCAAAGGCGAGAGATAGAGAGTGAGAGAGTAAGCGTTGCATGCAGTTATGAGAGTGGGGGACCATGAGTCTTTTTCGGGGGTAGGTGCGATCACAGTTATACAGTGAGTGTGAGGGAGCAGAGAGAATACGGTGACACTTATCCTGAAAGAGCAGGGAAGGTTATTGATATTTGTCCTGTACTACTGGACATTTCTTCAGACCTCAGATACTGCACTGATCTGGGCGGTGAACTCAGACCATGATTGGTGGGTCTAGTGGTGTGGCTCCCTCTGGGAAGAGAATGTTCTCCCTCTGTAGTAGCCCATCTGATACGCCCGCCGTGCTCCGTCAACAAACCATGCTGTAATTGCCCCTTATCTGTCAATCTGCCATTTCCCTGCCTTTGCTCTGTATCCATCTAATCCTGTCCTATCTGTGTATTTGTCCAAATGTCTTTTCAATGTTGTTATTGTATCCACTTCAATCACTTCCCCTGGCAGCTCAGTCCATATGCGTACCACACGCTGTGTAAAAAAGATGACCCTCAGGTTCCTGTTTGATTTTTCCTTTTCAAACATGAACGGATGTCCTCTCGTCTTCCATTCCCCATTCTTGCAAAAAAAAGTATTCACCCCAGGCATGCATCTTATAATTTGATAAAATCTATACTTCCATAAGAACCATCTCAGTTTCCTACTCTGTAAAGAAATAAGTTCTAACCTGTCCAAATTCTTCCTATAACTCAACCCTTTAGCCCAGGAAACATCTTGTAAATTTCTTCTACATTATTTTTTGTTCAATAATATCCTTTCTAGAGCAAGGTGAACAAAACTGTACACAATACTCCAACTGCAGCCTTACCAACATTCTGTACAACTGCAACATAACGTCCCAACTTCTATACTCAATGCCCTGATGTAGGCCAGTGTGCCAACAGCCTTCCTCATGGTCCTGTGTACCTGTGACCCAAATTTCAGATAACCGTGCACCTGATCTCCAACGTCGTTTTGTTCCACTACACTCCTTAAGTCCCTCTCATTCATCCTTAAACTCCTACCTGGATTTGACTTTCCAAAATGCAAGACATCACACTTATTTATATTAAACTCCATTTGCTAATTCTCAGGCCACTTTCCCAGCTGGTCAAGGTATTGTTGCAATTTCTGATAATGTTCCTCTCTCTGAACGATGCCTCTAATTTTAGTGTCATCTGCAAACTTACTAACCTTGCGTTGTGCACTCTGATCCAAATCATTGATATAGATAACAAACAGCAATGGGCCCAGGACCGACCCCTGAGGCACGCCAATTGTCACAGGCTTCCAGTCCGACAAGCATACCTCCACCATAGCCGTTTGCTTCATAATGTTAAGCCAATTGTGTGGCCAATTTGCCAGTTCACCTTGGATTCTATGTGATATAATCTTCTAGAGTGGCCTACTATGTGGATCCTTATCAAAAGTCTTACTGAAATCGAAATAGAAGATGGCTACCATTGTGCTCTCGTCAACGTTCCTGGTCACTTCCTCAAAAATCTCTTACAAACTTCGTAAGGCATGATCCGCCACGCACAAAACGAAGCTGACTGCTTCAAATCAAACTTTGTATTTCCAAATGCATGCACATTTTATCTTTCAGAAGCTTCTCAAGTGGTTTAGCGAAAACAGGTGTGAAGCTTACTGGTCTTTATTTCATGGGTTTTTCTTTGCAGCCATTCATCAATAAGGCACAACGTTTGCTACCGCCCAGTCTTCCGGGATCTTGGCGCTTAAGCTTTATCTCTCGCTTCTTGCAGTTGTCTTGGATGTATCTGGTCAGGACCAAGAGATTTGTTTAACTTTGTTCATTCTAATATATCCAACAGCAATTCCACCGTGATATGGACAGTACCAAGATTTGACAACTAACCTCCTAAAGGTCACAGGTCTTCATGTCTTTCTCCATGGTAAACAGATAGGCGAAATTGAGGAATTCACCAATCTCTTGAGGTTTTACACATGCATGCCTATTTTGGATTTTAAAGCATCCTATTCTCTCCCTAGTTGTTCTTTATCTTTACTATACTGAATTTGGATTCTCTCTAAATTTCTCAGCCAAGGCTATCCAATACCCCCTTTCGCCTTGCTGATTTCCTTCTTAACTAAACTCCTCTATCCCCTGTATACCTCCAGGGACTCCCTTGATCCGAGCTGCCTGAACCTGAGCCACGCCTCCATTTTTTCTGGTCAGAGCCTCAATATCTCTTGACATCCAGGGTTCTCTCTTCCAGTGTCACTTTGCCTTCACCCTCACAGGAAAATGGAAACCTTGAACTCGAGCTCTCTCACTTTTAAAGCCCTCCCACTTGCCCGAAATCCTTTTACCTCGAAACAAACAACTCCAATCATCCCCTGCAATCCCCTGTCTAATTCCAACAACACACGCCTTGCCTCAATTTAGAAGTTGAATCTGTGGATCAATTTTGTCCCTCCCATAACTATTTTAAAATTAATACAACTCTAATCACTTTTCTCAAAATGCTCCTCCACTTTATCTCCTTCACCTATCCTGCCCTATTTCCCAACAGTAGGTCGAATTTGTCCCTTCCTGGGTATGTTATTCTATATATTGATTGTGGAAACTTTCCTGAACACACTTAACGAATCATGTTCCATCTAAGTTCTTAACCATCTGGAAGTCCCAGTCTATGTTCGGAAAATTGAAATCACCTATTATAACAATCCTGTTGCTCCTGCAAGTCTCCCCAGTCTCCCTGTATATTTCTTCCTCTAATTCCTATTGTTGATTTGGAGGCTTATAGTGCAATCACTATAACATTACCATCCCCTCTAACTACATTGTACCGTTCACAAAACCCCATTGGATATTATCTCAGTCATTTCAACTTTAAATACTGGTGTGATACTCACCTTAATCAGTACTATTGGTATTTAAACTGTTTCCATTTACATCTCTCCATCGCAGTGATTTTCACATCATGGCACCCCTTGACAAGGCACAGTGGGGATATGGAGCTGTAAATGGATGGGAGCTGCACATCCTGTCACTTTCAGCATTCTTTGCAAGTTTCCCCACACTGGGCAGCGATCTAACACAGTGTCACCGAACAATGCAACAGTCTGGGTTTATATATGAATGAACCAATGCGGTCTGCACAGCTCCCCACTCTGGACATTTAGCCCATGATTATAGATTGAGCATTGGTGTGGGCTGCACAGAGTTCCATTCTGGATATTGCTGGGTTGCATTCAGCAGTACGCTAGCCGGATCTACACAGTGCTCCATCCTGAAAGTATAATGGATGGAGTGGTTATGTGAGTTGGATTGCGAATGTGAGAGAGCTAAACATCTGGCAATACCTTTATTATTTGTTTTCATTCTTGTGAGTGGACCCTGTGTCCCAGTCTCGAGCAGTTGAATGACTGCTTTCTGTTCCTGTGTCCCAGTCTCGAGCTGTTGAGTGATGGCCTTCTGTTCCTGTGTCCCAGTCTCGACCAGTTGAATAACTGCCTCCTGTTCCTGTGTCCCAGTCTCGAGTAGTTGAGTGATGGCCTTCTGTTCCTGTGTCCCAGTCTCGACCAGTTGAATAACTGCCTCCTGTTCCTGTGTCCCAGTTTCGAGCTGTTGAATGACTCCCTCCTGTTTTTGTGTCCCAGTCTCGAGCAGTTGAGTGACACCCTCCTGTTCCTGTGTCCCAATCTCGAGCTGTTGAATGACTCCCTCCTGTTTTTGTGTCCCAGTTTCGAGCAGTTGAGTGACTCCCTCCTGTTCCTGTGTCCCAGTCTCGAGCGGTTGAGTGACTGCCTCCTGTTGCTGTGTCCCAGTCTCGAGCAGTTGAGTGACTGTCGCCTAATCCAAGTTTTGTGAAAGTAGATGTCCTCCTCCTGCTCCAGAGTAACAGGCTCCAATAGCTCTGTGCTCAACTGCTGCTTCTGTGGAATGGAGTTGAGGGACTGAAGCCTCTTCACATCCTTTACCGCTTTTCTTGAGTAAAAGCCCTTCTCCTGCTTCTGTAAAACACCATCAAAATCTGAATGATTTATTTTTGTATTTGACTCTCAGTAATTGAGCAAACAAGCTGACTGACAGTATTCAGAACCTGAATAACCTCCTTCTGTCAATAGACTCTCAGAGATGTACAGCACGGAAAAAGATCCTGCGGTCTGGTCATCCATACAGAGCAAATATCCTAAATTAATCTCGTTCCCCCTTGCCAGCAGTTGGACATCTCCCACTAAACACTTCCCATGCATGTATCCATCCAAATGCTTTTTAAAAGATGTAACTGTACCTTTCTCCACTACCTCTTTTGGCTGTTCAATCCATACACACAGAAGTGTCTGTGTGAAAATGTTGTTTTAGCGTCCCTTTTTAAATCTTTCTCCTCTCACCTTAAACCTTTGTTATCTATATTTGGACTCGTCTATCCTGTGAAAAGACATTGACTGTTTACCTTATCTATGATCCTCATGATTTTATAAATCTCTTTAACGTTACCCCTTAGGCTCAATACTTGAAAATAGCCCCAGCCTATTCAAACTCTCCCTGTAACTCTCACCCTCCAACACCTGCAACATTCATTTAAATCTCTTCTGCACCCTTTCAAGGTTGACAACATCTCCCCGACAGCAGGGAGGGGAGCCCAAAATTAAAGGCAATATTACAAAAGTGGCCAAATATCCTGTACAGATCCAACACGTCATGCAAATGCTTAGAGTCAAAGCACACACCAATAAAGGGAAGATCACCAAGTGGCTTCTTCACTATGTTGTCTACCTGTGACGGCACTTTAAAGGAACTGAGAACCTGCACCACAAGGTGCCTCACAGGACAGTGATCTGGGTTTAATTCCATCCGTGAATGACGGACTGTGTGGTATTTGTACATTCTCCCCGTGTCTGTGTGAGTTTCCTCCGGGTACTATGTTTTCCTCCGACAGTATAAAGATATACAGGTAAGGGTGGATTGACCATCCTAAATTGTGCATGGTACCCTGGCATGTGTGGGCGAGATGGATTGGCCATGGGAAATGCAGGCTCAGCGGGATAGGGTAGGGGTTTGTCCAGTGGGATACTGTTGAGAGGGTCGGTGTGGACTCGATGGGTAGAATAGCCTGTTTCCTCACTGTAGGGATTCCATAATTTCTATGGAGTTATCCTTGATTGGCGACTTTCAACAGGACCCTACCTATTTCTTACTCTGATATTTCTTGCCAAAATGCAACACCTCACATTTATCTAAAATAAACTCCATCTGCCACTCCTCAGCTCACCTAATCAACGTCTCATTTTCTTCTGAGACATTATTCTTCACTGTCGACATTAACACCAAAATTGGAATTATCTACAAACTTACTGACCATACTTCACTTACTCAAGTACAAATGATGTGCATAAGCAACAAAAGACTCACTATTGATCTTTGTGGCACGCCACTAGTCACAGGTCTCCAAGTTCAGTGAACAAACGTCCACTGTCACGCCCTATCTCCAATATTCAAGAAAAAATTGGGCCTAAATGACAAGCTCTCCAGGATTACCGGCAGTCTAACCTGCCTAACAAGTCTACCATGTAGAACATTTTGGTTTTCTTACTGAATTGCATAAAGATAACATCCATTCTCCTGCCATCATCAATCATCTTCTTCACTTCCTCAAAAAATTCCACCCAGTCAGTGAGACGTGATCTCCAATGTACAAAGCTCTCTTCAGTCCTTGTCTTTCCAAATGCATATACATCCTTTCAATCAACCCACCCCCTCCCAGCCCCCACCGCCAACAATTTAGTCACCATTGACGTCAGGCTCACCAATCTATAGTTAGCTGTATGTTCCTTACTTTCTTAAATAATGACACTATGTTAGCAGCCCTCCAGTCTTTTGACGCCTCACCAGTGTAAATCAATAATACAGATATATCAGCAAAAGACTTGAGCAATCTCTTTCCGAGCTTCCCACAAACTTCTGGGATACAACTGATCAGGTCACAGGGATTTGTTCACCTTTGTATGTTTTAAAATGTCCGATATCTCCTTGTAATATAGATACTATTCAAGATATCACTATATATTTCTTCCTTCTCTCACTGTTGTAAGCTCCTCTACATTAAATACTGAGGAGAAATACTTGTTTAGTAAACCTTCCATCTCCTATGGTTACGCAAATAGGTAGCCTTACTGACCTGTAAGGTGCCCTATTCTCTCCTAGTTAATATTTTGCCATTAAAGGACGTATACAGTTGCTTCAATGCCTCGCTAAGCCTATTTCTAAAGCCATCTCATGTCCATATTTTTCTGGCTGGAGTTCCCCATTGACTATACACTTACTTCCCTTATACCCCTCTAGGGATTCACTTGATCTCAGCTCTGTTTACCTGACATATGCCTCCTTCCTTATCTTGACCAAAGCATCAATATATCTAGCCATCCAGCACTCCCTGCACCCACCTGCCTTGCCCATCTCACTAATAGGAACGCGATAGCTCTGGACTCTCTGACACCAAGATGTAAACGCCTTGCATTTTCCAACCATCCCTTTACCTGCGAATAGGGTATCCTAATCAGCCTTTCACAGGGCTCACCTAACACTTTCAAAATTGACCTTATTCAAAGTAGGAACTTTAATGTTTACATCAGGTCGTTCCTATTCCACAACTAGTTTGAAACTAATATTTACGTGTCACAGATTTGAAAGTTAAATAATCACTTCCTGCCCCTCTGGAACAGGTTCGAGAGGCTGAATGGCCTCCTCCTGTTCCTCTGTAATAGACTGGAGAGGCTGAATGACCTCCTCCTGTCCATCTGAAATAGACTCAAGAGACTTCATGGCATCCTCCTGTCCCTGTGTAACAGACCCGAGACATCAAATGACACAGCAACCCGTGGACTACGCACTGCCGGTAAACTGTATCTAATGGTGGTCCAAACATTCTCAGTTACAGTAACACAGAGAACACAATGTACTCCAGGTGCCCTCTCAGTAACACCTCATACAGCTGAAGTGACACATCCCTTTGTTTTGAATGATTCTGTTGGCAAAATGTGCCAATATTCAAGTTTTCCACCTTTTCAAGTAGCAACAGACTAATATGGGCTGAATGGCTTTCTCTTATCCCTCTGTAAGAGGCCCATAGGAACAGAATTGTTTTGGCCAGTTCCTGAGCAGCAGTCTCAATGCTCCGTCTCAAGGTTATGAAAGGATTTGATAACAGGGCATTAAAAACATGAGTAGCCTCACACTGGTCAATAAGTACCGTACATTGTGTTCAGGCATCTAGAAACTTGCCTACCCGACTTCTTTTTATGCAGCCGATCTGTGTTTTTTTATAACTGCCTCCTTTCATAAACAGAGTGGAACATATATAGACTGCTGCCGTGGTCTGTTAATATTCTCATATACAAGGAAAAAAAGATTAAAACGTTTGAAAAATTTATGGTCCATCCCTCAGCAACCCCCAACTATTCCATCCAAAACCAGTAAATGAAAAGGGATGTATGGAACTGGTTAACTGAGTCTGTTTGTTCAGTGTCTGTGATTAATGCCAACCTCCATGGATTCTAATTATCCAGTTTCCATCTTTTAATGATAAATAACCTCCGTACAATGTGTCAACCCACAACATGAGAGGGACCATAACCGACAGCACTGCCGGGGATCAGCAGGTCCAGAAAGTGGGGGAGGAGAGATCAGACTCTGAGAACATTAGACTGGAATATTCCAACAATGGATCAGAATCTGAGAACATTAGACAGGAGCTTATCCGATTATGTTTGGTATCTTACTGCATTTAATTTGTTGCCATTATCATGGCGGATCTATTACGCTCTTCTCATTTTTCAATACTTCTATTATCCCTTCCTGGCTATCGTTGGTGTTCCTGGTGAGTATCACTGTCCAGATTTTGTTTTCTATAAACCAGTTATGACTGTATTATTGTTATTTCATATAGTCTAAACGTCTTGCCAAAATTATTGTTCCTGTGGAATCTCTCAATCCAGATATTCACTTTACAGACCACTACTAACTGACATCAATGGAGGTGTTCAATTACTGTAGAGCTCTCTGCTCTGGCAGTGTTACTCCGGGTCTCTATGTTGACCTATTCTGTTTCAGGGCAGAACCACAATTCATTTTATCATTGCCTTTGCTGTTAAGAGCATGGAGGTCATTGTCTACTGTTCTGGTTACAAACTCCACTTCCTCTACTGTTTCCATCCCATCCCTGGACAATATCTGCAGCAGAAGCAGACACGTCACAAATGTGGGAGATCCCTTTGACACTGAGTTGATTCTTGACACCATTCCTTGATCATTTCTAACTTGAGATACTCATCACTCCAGAATATGTCTCACTGGTTTATTCCATCTGCTGTTTGAATCTTGAGATATGAAATACAGTCTTAATGAAGGCAAGAATCTGCTGCTGATGCTCCCGGCTTCAAACCTGCCCAAACAAATCTGATTCAAACTCACACCAAACTCCCATCCATCTGTCATTCATGCACGCTGACGTATATTGCTGCTGTGTCTGGCAATGCCTTTATTTTAACATTCTCAAACACTTTACCTTATCTGTCCATGAAACTTCCCTCGTTCTCTCTGCTGATTAATAAAAAGCCTGCCAGTTGTTCGTATTTAAAATTGTTTTCTTCATGTGCGTTCTTTCTCAGACAATGAGTTTCTCATTTAACCACGCCAATCACGCGCACACATGCACTCTCTCTCTCTCTCTCTCTCTCTCTGATGAACCAAGCAGAGAGAGCAAACCTTCCCACTGTAGGCAGTAACCTGATGTGAATATAGTTAGCATATGATAGTAAAGTTTGCAATACTCTCATACTGGGCAGATAGTGTAGTTTACTGAGCAACACGCGAGCATGATCTGCACAGCCCTCCATACGGGGATGTCATCTTGTCCCAGTTAATGTTGTTTGTGGTGTTCTGTGAAGCAGATTCAGAATTTGATGTAACAAACAATTTCAGCTTATCTGGCAATGCCTTTATTGAATGTTCTCATTCTTGTAATTTTACTCACGAAGATCTCACTTCTCCAGTTAGTCCCACTACCCTGACTTTTTCCCCATATTTCCATAACATCTTTTTAGTTAATTAACTGTCTGTACCTTTGTATATTTCCCTGGCCTTGGGCTTTGGCTCCCTAATGTATCGAGTGCTGGCATTGTGCAGCTCAGAAATAATGAAATGGGGTGTGATAAGCGGTTGTTCACTTCCTGGTATGTCCCATATGATGGTCCATGGTCAGGCGTGTTTCAGAAGTTATGAGAAACATCCTTGTAACTTGGTCAGTACCTGTGGCTGTCCCTCTCTGGTGATCTTGCGATCAGTAACACGAGGAAGCCCACTGAGTAAAGGACCAGGCATCTAAATTGCCTGATAATGCTGTCACTTTTTTAAATAAAAGGTTATTTTATCCTTTTTTTTGTAAGAGATCTTAAAGGCCAAACTGCCTACTGAAAACGGCTCAAGTAAATAAATTACGGGGCGTTTAGGGTTTTTAAAAATAAATTGTAGTAACAGTGGCCAGCTGGCACAGACCAGGCTTTCTAGGTTTCTTTTTATTGTTGCTACAACAATCACCAGGTGCTTGGGGTCCCAGAAGGTTGTAAGTTTTAGTAAATTATCCCGAGCTGCTATTCTGTCTGGAACCTCACTTGATGCTTTTTCCTCCTGGATTGGAGAACCGTATGCAAGAACACATGTCTGAATGTTCCTTTTTACCAAGAGGTGTGTTTAGGTGATGTTAGTATATTGGACCAGTTCATTTGTAGAAGGTACTGCATCCATTATTCGGTGAAGATTTCCAATATTTAAGTTATTCTAAATTCCTCTTCATTTTGTCTGGATTTTCATTAGAGTGTTTAAGTATATTGCGTTTTACTTAATGGTGAGTGGTTTGACTAGTAGCATCACATCTGGAACTCCCACTTCACATCTACCATTAAAATAAGGAAAGATCGGCATCCAAGCTACCTTCTTAAAATAGTTTGAGGCGGTCTGGTTGGTCTATAGCAAACTGGGGTCTCTTGTCTGGTTCTAAGTCGATAATACCAAATTGGGTTTACAATTACAATCCATACAGTATGCAAACAGGCCATTCGACCCAACATGTCCACACCGACCCTACGAGGAGTAACCTACCCAGACCCATTCCTTTACCCTATTGTTACACATCTACCCCGACTAAGGCACCTAATCCACGCATCCCTGAAAACTATGAACAATTTATTATGGCCAATACACCTGACATGCACATCTTTGGATTGTGGGAGGAAACCAAAGCATCCAGAATAAGCTCATGCACACACTGGAGAGAATGCACCAGGAGACTATTGGGTTCAAAGGTCGCGTATGGTAGCTGCTAGTGTCTTCTTTCCCGATGTTGAATTCGGTTGGTATTTTTTGTATAAACATTCAGTCAGCAAGAGTTCCCTGTGTGTGGAAAAGTGAAGTTGGGGGTTTTACAAAAGGTAATGAAGGCAAAACTGTAGGAATTGACAGACAAGCTGGAGTTGGGGTTGCGATTGTCTGTGAGAAAATGTGAGATAATTACAGCGATAGCTCGGCAATTACATTTGGTGGAAACGCCATCAGACTCTTTGGAAATGGCTGGAATTCAATTTCAAATGAGGCACCTTGAACATGAGAAGGAATTGAAACAGTTTGAATTATGGTGAAAAGTAGAAATAAAAGAAAGGGAAATGAAGAAGAAAAAGAGAAAAGGACAGAAGAAAAGCAGAGAGTTTCAACTTGAAAAATTAGCAATTAGAGAGGAAAGTGGACATAGATTGCGGAGATGAAGATAGACGGTCGGCTGGATGAGGAGGATAGTGAGGTTGAGCAACCCTATTGTAAATAATGGTCTAATGGGGATCTGTTTAAATGCATCCAGGCATTCTCTAAATTTGATGAGAAGGATGGTGAAGCCTTTTGAATTTCGTTTGAGAAGTGGCTAAGCAAATGCAGACACCAGTGGCCATGTGGATTTAGTTGATCCAAACAAAGCTGATAGGTATTTGCATCCCTATTGGATGAGGTATCTGGCCAGTATGGAGTGGCCAGAATGCCATCTGAAAGTGCATATGAGCTTGGGCCAGAAGCTGACAGACAGCATTACAGAAATCTCAAAAAGGGTCTCTGGTTAAACGCGCATTGAGTTTGAAAGGATCAAACAAAGTAATTTTGAAAGGTGGGTAAAGGTATTAAAAACAGATCAACCCTATGACATTCTTAGAGAGATTCTTATTTTGGAGAAGTTCAACAATTCACTTCCTGCAGTCGTGAGAACTCGTGTGGAAGAGCTGAGAGTTAAAATGGCAAGGTGAGAAGCTGAAATGGTTGATGATGCTGATTGAGTTCAGAAATCAAAGTTTGGTTTCTGTGAGAGATTGAAGAATGTGTGAGATCTTCTTAAAACATATACCTGTGAAAGTAAGGTTTACTGGCATAGGCCAGTAGTAGCAGGTAAAGAGGTTAGAGCATTAAGAGGGACGGAAACATGTAAGTCTTTTATGCTGAGACATGAGGAGCTATGTCATTCCGAAGAACTATTGAAAAGATGAGAAGTGCTCCATTATGTAACGTGTGGTTGGAGAGTCCAGTGGAAACATCAACAGATTTATTCCACAATGGGGAAGGAGGCCTTTGGCTTGGTGTTGGCGTTACAACATTTCAGATTTACATTGCCAATAACATACATGAGACAAATCTTTTTCACTGATCGTGACCCCTTAAAGTTTTTGGAGAAGTTTAGGGAGAAAAATACCAGTCTGTTTCGATTGAGCTTATTATTGCTACCAGTCAATTTGAAACTACACAGGTGACAGGGTGAGAAAACCTAAATTTTGACACCTTGTGGAGACTTGGATGAAGAAAGAAAAGGCATTCTGTGGCAGTAGTAAAATGACTGAAATCGAAATATTTGTGAACATTTGTATGCTCAGAGTCAATGTAATATATATATATATACATTTCCGTCGACTAATAGATGAAGATTAGGAGGTCTAAAATGAATCCACATTTGTGTATTGATGGATTATTTTATTAAAGAATGAGTTGTGAAGATACTATCATTGTAAAACGTTTATTTTCTCTTGTGTTTTTTTTTGAAGAGAGGTTTTAAAGGCAGAGGTGCAGAACTGCTGTCTGAAAACAGTTTAAGTAAATAACTGAGATTTTAGGTTTCATTAAAACGGTGGGAAAAATGAAAGGGCAGTGGCCAGCTCTCCCAGACCAGGGTTTCTCGTTTTGTTTTTAGCTGCAGCATTCAGAAGCTGTTGGAGATCCCAGAATGGTTGAAAGTTTCAATAAATGATCCCCAGCTGCTTTTCCCTCTGAGATCTCTGTTGATGTTATAACCTCTGGGATTGGCAAACTGCTGTAAGGATCTGCATTTGAATATACAAAGCAAAGCAGTGTAAACCAAGAAGGTACGGTATCTATTGTTTGTGTAAGTGTTCCAACAGAAAAGGTGTCCCAAAATATTCTTTTCTTTGATTTTATTTTAAACAAAGCATTTGAATAGATTATATTTTGCTTAATGTTGAGTGGTTTGACCAGTCACAACATATCTGGAACGCACAACTCCCTACTATATTCAAAATTAGGAAAGGTTTGGGTCTAAGCGGCCTTCTTAAAATATTTTGGGGAGATCTGGACTGGTCCACAACACTTGTAGCCAAGGGATTTGTGATGAATCCTGTAATTGAAAATTAAGTGGAGGGGCTGCGGATGGTTTGCAGGAGGATGTGCTGTGAGCTGCCTCAGACATGCAGGGAGACCTGAGGATTTGGTGACCCACCTCTGGATGCAGCATCTGCGTCTGTTACATGAACAACGAATGGAGCAGAGGCTGCAGAGAGGGGAACTCTGAAACCACGCAGTGAGTGTGTGTGGGGAAAGGGATCTGCTGTATCCACATTGGGTTTTCCAGGAACAGCTTCCCAAGCTTCACTTAACTCAGGAGCAGCGTGTGAGGGGACACTGATTGAACAAGGAGCTGGTCATAGAATGGTATCACCTCCACCTCCTTCAACACGACCTGCAGTTTCACACCGGGGGGAGGATGGTGCTGGCAGTGGCTGTTAGGGTTACTGTTTCTCATACAGCTTCTATGATCCAGAACATTCCATGCTGGACAAGGTGACACATCCATCATTTCCCAATATCTCAACATCAACGTCACCATTCGGTGATGGAGGATATACATGGTAGATGAGGTAAATACATTGTTTCTCCCACAGCAGGGAGCTTCCGGGGATATCTAATATAGTGGGATTTCCGATGGTGTACAGTGCATGTGCAGAGTACCCATGTTAATGGGGAGAGGATTTCTCTCTCTATTAATGTAACGCATGCACACTACATCATGTTGGTGAATACCCACTGTCCTGGCAGCAGTCATGGCCTCTTCATTCAGAAGCAGTCAGCCATTTCCCATCGTCATCGGGTCCCCACGTGGAAAGAAATGAATATATCTTGGATAAAGGACGTCCTCTTGATGCAGATTTCAAAACACCATCCCCACCATCAATCAATCATACCAAAGTATTCCATGTGTACGGAGAGCAATGGGGTCACTTGGAGTGTCTGGTAGCTGACAAACAGGGATGGAGCAAAACCTGCCATTTCTGAACGGGTCTGAGTGAACCTCCCAGTACACAGTATTACTAAGTCCTGTAATCCCTCTCCATTTCAGTAACATACTGCCTTCCATTATTTGTGTAAATGAAATGACAGGTTATATCATGTTAGATTGCACCTGACAAACTAGTATCTATTGTCTTTACCTCTCTGAATCTATTTGCAGACTCTCCACTCTCTCTTGATAATTTAATCTCTTGCTTATCACAGCGACATCACCAAACGCAGCATCTGTCTATCTGTTCGATCTTCCTGATCATTAATATAGAATGTAAATAGTTGAGAACCCAGCGCTGGTCACTGTGTGGCGCGACTGGTTACGTTCTCTCTAACTGATTTATCCTGAGTGCCTGCTTCATGTGTGATACCCAATCCTCCCTCATTCCTATGCAACACAGTTGAAGAGTTGAATAAGAACAATGAGCATCTGTGAGGAATCCAACCGCTCGATGAGGCTGATGTCAACTCGGCCTGTATTCCCTTTTCGTGCCATCTCTCCATCCTAACACTCTAGTCTCTTGTTGTAGATTGCGACACATGAAAAAAAATCCACCAACATCTACACTTTCAATTACTTTTCGAATTTTACAGAACTCAATGAGATCTCCTTTCATTCTTATAAACTCGAGCGTGTAGGCCTAAACTGCTCAATTTCCCTTCATAAGACAAACACTTCAAATATGGAATCAATCTAATGAAGCTCTTCTGAATTGCCTCCAATGGAAATACCTCATTCTGCAGGACACCCAAACTCTACTCCAGTTGCAGCCTCATTAATGCCTTGCATAGCTACACCAACACTCCCTACGCTATCCTTTTATAAGTAAACACTGAAATTATGCTTGCATTTCTCATTACTTGCAGTACCTGTATGCAGGTTTTCTGTGATATGCAAGCAGACATCCAGATCCCTCTGCACCTAAGCACTTTGAACTTTCTCGCCATTTAGATAATAATTTGTCTCTCCATTAATACTGACCAACTTGAATAGCACCATTTTTTTTCTCAAGGTTTGTGAAGGTTTGTAGCTCAGGTTGAGATTTGGGGTGTATGTTTGCTCCTTGAGCTGTAGTTTTGATATCCAGACGTTTCCTTACCTGGCTAGGTAACATCATCAGTGGCGACCTCCAAGTGAAGCGAAACTGTTGTCTCCTGCTTTCTATTTATATCTTTCTCCTGGATGTGGTTTCTGGGGTTTGTGATGATGTCATTTCCGGTTCGTTTTCTGAGGAGTTGATTGATGGCATCTAGATTTATGTGTTGTTTATGGCGTTGTGGTTGGAGTGCCAGGCCTCTAGGAATTCTCTGGCAAGCATTTGCTTAGCCTGTCCCAGGATAGATGTGTTGTCCCAGTCAAAATAGTGATTTTTTTCATCCGTGTGTAGGGCTACGAGGGAGGGAGTGTCGGGTCTTTTTGTGGCCAGCTGGTGTTCGTGTATCCTGGTGGTTAACTTTCTTCCTGTTTGTCCTACGTAGTGTTTGTGGCTGTCCTTGCATGGAATTTGTGGATGTCATTGGTTTTGTCCATGGGTTGTACTGTGTCTTTTATGTTTGTTAGTTTTTGTTTTAGAGTGTTGGTGGGTTTGGGTGCTACGAAGATTCCGAGGGGTCTCAGTAGTCTGGTTGTCATTTCTGAAACTTCTTTGATGTATGGTAAGGTGGTTAGGGTTCTGGCTGTGTTTGGTCTGATTGTCGTGGTTTGTCCTTGAGGAATCTGCGCAATGTATTTCTTGAGTATCTGTTCGTCTTGAATACGTCGTATAGGTGGTACTCCGCTGTTTTGCGTATCTCGTCTGAGCTACAGTGTGTGGTGGCTCGTTGGAATAGTGTCCTGATACAGCTTCGTTTGTGTGTGTTGGGATGATAGCTGGTGTAGTTAAGTATTTGGTCAGTGTTTGTCGGTTTTCTCTATATGCAGGTTTGTAGTTCTCCATTGTCCTTTCTTTCGACTGTGACGTCCAGGAATGCGAGTTTGTTGTCGGTTTCTTCCTCCTTGGTGAACTTTATGCCTGTGAGAGTGTTGTTGATGACGTTAAATGTCTCTTCTATCTTGTTTCATTTTGTGATGCCAAAAATGTCATCTACATAACGAACCCAGATATTTGGTTTGATGATTGGTAGGGCTGTTTGTTCTAGTCCTTGCATTACCGCTTCTACTATGAATCCTGATAAAGTGGCGATTCCATGGGTGTGTCGTTGGTTTGCTTGTACACTATGTTTTTGAAGGTGAAGTGGGTGGTGAGGCACAGGTCCATTATCTTCATGATGTTTTCGTTGGTAATGTGAGTGATGGTGGTTGGTGTGTGTGTGATTGTTTCTTCTAAACGTGTGGTAAGTTTTTCCGTTGCCAGGTCGATGTTAATGGAGGTGAACAGTGCTGTTATGTCGAATGAGAACATTGCTTCGTCTTCCTCTATGTTGGCGTTTTTGATTATTTTTAGGACTTCCTGGGTGGAGTGGATTAAGTGTTGTGACTCTTCTACTATGTATTTTAGTCTTGCGTGTAGTTCTTTGGCTAGTCTGTAAATTGGTGTTCCGGGTAGTGCGACTATAGGTCTGAGGGGGGCTCATGGTTTGATGGATTCTTGGTAGTCCGTAGAATTGTGGGGTATTGGTCCCATCGGGTTTCATTTTCTGGAATTCTGTCTTGTTTAATTGTCCGGAATTGTGTAATTTTCTTAGGAGATAAGTAATTTTGTTTCCTAGTTGTGTAGTCGGGTCAAGCGCCACCTGTTGGTGGGTGTTGGTGCCTGTGAGTAGTGCATTAGATTTTTCTATGTAGTCCCTTCTGTTCAGGATGACTGTGAGCGACCTTTGTCTTCAGGTAACATAATGATGTTTTTGTCTTTTTTGAGGTTTTCTAGGGCTTTCTTTTCTTGTGTGGTCAGTTTGTTTCCTTCCCTCTTTCGGCTGAGAATAGGTGCAACTGTCTGTCTGATCGTTTGTTGTGTTTCTTCCATGAGATTGTTGCCCTTCAATATGGTTTCTAATGCTGCTAGTAATTCCTTCTTGTCAGTGTCTCGATAATTGAAATTTAATCCTTTGGCTAGTTGTGCTTTTTCTGTGTCTGATAGGGTCCGGTCTGATAAGTTCTTTATCCATGCCCCTGTGTTAGCGGTTTAGTGTTCTTTTTGTGAGTTTGTCCAGTTTTTTCTTCAAGTCCCTATTTTTCTTTATCTGTCTTTGTCGTTGTTTGGTGTTGATAGCTTGTTCTATCACGTCTGACCATACTTGGTTTGTTGCTTGTTTAAATAACGGCTTTCGGCCCGCAATTTCCCGTTTGTATTTTCAGAGTCTGTGGTGGGCATCATTGATTAATTCTCGGAGCATTCTGCGGCCGTTTTGTTCTGTTAAACATCTGGCTTGAGATGTTTTTATCGGCGTTTATATCGCAGACATTTTGGCAGTACTTGTTTTCTTAAACATTCATGCAGGAAGTACAGTTGTTCGCGAGTGGAACTCTCTCGGATGGCATTATTTTCCCATCTACGGGCAAGTTATAGCGTGTTGCGCTCATGGCTTTTGCAAGGTTTGTGATGGTTTGTAGCTCAGGTTGAGATTTAGGATGTTGGTTTGCTGGCTGAGCTGCAGGTTTGATATCCAGACGTTTCATTACCTGGCTAGGTAACATCATCAGTGGCGACCTTCAAGAGAAGCGAAGCTGTTGTCTCCTGCTTTCTATTTCTATCTTTCTCCTGGATGGGGTTCCTGAGGTTTGTGGTGATGTCATTTCCGGTTCGTTTTCTGAGGAGTTGATAGATGGCAACTAGATCTATGTGTTTGTTTATGTCGTTGTGGTTGGAGTTCCAGGCCTCTAGGAATTCTCTGGCATGTCTTTGTTTAGCCTGTCCCAGGATAGATGTGTTGTCCCAGTCGAAATGGTGTTTTTTCTTTGTGGTGGCACTCAAAATACAACGCCAGAAACAAACATATAGATTTAGGTGCCATCGATCAATCTCTCAGAAAACGAACAGGAAATGACATCACCACAAACCCCAGGAACCCCATCCAGGAGAAAGATATAAATAGAAAGCAGGAGACAACAGCTTCGCTTCACTTGGAGGTCGCCACTGATGATGTTATCTCGCCAGGTAACGAAATGTCTGGATATCAAACCCACAGATCAGCGAGCAAACATACACCCTAAAAGCCCCATATTTCTTCACTTTAATTTTCCTTGCTAAATGTTGGCCCATTCACCCAACCTATCCATATAGATTTAAAATCTCTTGCACCATCATTCTGAAGTAATTTCCCACCGATGTTAGTGTCATCTGAAAATGTGGCATCGTATTTTCCATCCCATCAACAGAGTACAGTCATTCCATCGATCGCAAATGGTTGAGGCATGAGTCCTGAAATCAATGTCACCCCACAAATTGCATTTGCCAAAAGAAAATTATACATTTATTCCATCTGACTCCATTTTGTTGGTTAACCAATCCTCCATCCAAGCTAATAAATTACTCCTAGACCCATGTTGTCTGATCTTACCACTTACTCTTTGGAGAAGCGACATATCCGATGCCTTCAGGAAGGCCAGATATGTTCCATCTCCAGGATTCCCACGACCCACCTTGTTTGTGACATCTTCAAATAACTCCAGCAAACAATTCAGACATGGTTTAGCCTTCGGGAAACCATGTTGACTCTGATGGATTGTGGTTTAACTTTGCAAATATCCTGAACAATGGACTCTAACAATTTGCCTTAAATTACAATAGTTTATTCTTACACTTTCGTCCCTAATGTATACCATTATTACAAGTTCTTCCCTTTCGAAAAGCTTTATGTTTTCTTTGAATTCCTGTTTAAAAGGCACACGTTTTTAAGAGATTTGGTCCAAATGCTGTGTAAGAGCCACGTGTGGCTGAATGGACTCATCATCCTGCTGGTGTACAAAATCGATGGGCTGACGTCTTTCTGGTGTTCACATGTTACCATCTCCAAGGCCAGAATGACATCCTCCTGTTGATGCTTTAGAGGATTGGGAGATTATGGAATCTTACTGTTGCTGTGTAACATTTTGAGGGGCTGATGGGTCTTCTCATACTTCTCTATAACAGGTGGAAATACTGAACGGTCTCCTCATGTATCCCGGAGATGGGACCGAGGGATTGATTGGTCTTCTCTTCTTCCCACACAACAGACACATGTCTAAATTGCCTCTTCCTTTCTCATGAAAGAAGTGTCAGATAGTTTTTAATCCTTATCCAATTCCCTTGCAATAGGCTCGGTGGGTCTGAATGGCTTCCTGTTATCCCAGTGTAACAATCTCCAGTCACTGTGTGACCTCTTCCAGTTCCTATGTTACAGACTTGAGGAGGCTGAATGGACTGATCCTGTTGCTGTTTAACAGGATACTGGTGCAGCATGGCCGACTGTTATAGGCTCGACTGGCTGATTGGCCTCCTTCTCTAAATGTATATCAGGCTCCAGGGGCTGAATAGCCTCATCCTGTTTTGGTGTAACAGGGTCGAAGGTCTGAATATCCTCCTGCTTTTCCTGTGTAACAGGTTGGAGAACGGAATGGATTCCTCCACTATCTGTGTAATTCACTTCACTCGTTCACTCCTTCTGCCATTTATGTTCAAATAAGATCATCTTTAATCTTTGTAAACTCCAATGGCTACTGGGTCAACCTGATCATCATTTCATTATAAGTTCGCGCCTTCATTGCAGGAATCAGTTAAGGGAACCATCTCTGAGCTGCTTCCAATATAACAACATCCTTTCTTCATTAAAGAGATTAAATCTGTACACATTACTCTAGATGTGATCTCACTAAGAGCCTGTACAGCAGCAGCAAAGCCTTACCGGCTTGTTGGAAGGTTCCCACCCAGGTTAGAGCAGTCTCAGCTCTCTGAGGGAATACAGAGCATTGTTGGAAGATCATTGCCCTTCTCTACTCCATCAGCCTAACGGGAGATCTGGAGTAATTAAAGTTTGAGAAGATCATAAATGATGTGGCGAGATGATCTCTACCATCAATCTCCCCAGAGCCCACATCGCTCAGATTCCACAGAATCTAGTAAGGTGGAGATTAAAAAAATAGCAAGGAGGAGCAAACATTGATAGGAGTTATATATCAAAGTGGAAGCTGCAATACAAATGTTGGGTATGTTATATAACAGGAAATGAGATATACACATTCGTGGCTACTGCAGTGATAATGTACTGTTTAAGTTATATCTAAACTCTGTTAACCCAATTGAATGCTAATGCTGGGAAAAATGGATTTCAAGACCACGTGTGAGATGGTTTACATGAGCATTATGTTAAGCACTGAGCTCGAGATCAGGTGATTTAGGAATTGGTGTTGAGTGATCAGAAGAGCTAATTGAAATATTTGAAGGAAAGGACATTTTGGGAACAGAGATCACAATGTACTGGTTTTCTTTTATGCTGTTTGAGTACACGATAGTTTTTGTTTTATTTGAAGTAACTGTTATAAATATGAGTCATGCAAGCCATCGAGGTGTGAGGAGAAAGTCGGGACTACAGATGCTGGAGATCAGAGGCGAAGAGTGTGGTGATGGAAAAGCACAGCCAGGCAGCATACTAAGAGCAGATAAATCGATGTTTGGGGCATAAGCCCTTCATCAGGAATGAAGCTTATGGGCCAAGGTGGCTGAGGGATAAATGAGAAGGGGGTGCTGCAGGGGGGAGGTTAGCAGGGATTGCGGTAGGTAGGTGAAGATAGGGTTGAATGTGATAGGTGATGAAGGGAGACAGACCGCCTCATCTACTGCATCCATTGAACCCAATGTGTCCTTCTCTACATTGGCGAGGCAGAAGGTCAACTTGTGGAACATTTCAGAGAACATCTCTGGGACAGCCACATTGAACAATTCCATCGCCTTGTGGCTGAGCACTTTAACTCCCATTCCCACTCTGCCAAGGACATGAGGGGCCTGGAGCTGCTCCATCGCCAAACCCGAGCCACCAGAAGCCTGCAGGAAGAAAGCCTCCTCTTCTGCCTTGGGACCCTCCAAACACAGGGGATCATAGTGGATTTCCCCATTTCCCCTAACCCCACCCTATCCCACTCCAACCCTCCAATCAACACCGCCCTTTTGTACATTCCTATGCGTCCACCTTCCTTGCTATCAATCTGGTCCACCCTCCTCTCCGAGTATCACTTTCAACCCCACCTTCACCTACCTATTAGATGAAAGGAAGCAGCTTAGAAAAATGCCAAGTTGTAGTAATCCCGTGGATTCAGAGAAATGTAGGACCCAGCAAAGAATGACCATGAAACTGAGAAGAAAATCGAAAAGAGAAAAAGCATGCAGACGAAAGAAAAACATAAAAACTGCTAAAAAGCATCTATCAAGGTATAAAAAAAATAAAAATAAGGTCAAATGTGGAACAGTTGGTGTGCATTCAGGATAGTTTATTGCAGAGAACAGAGAAATCTCAGGGAAAAGAAACAGTTTATTTGCGTCTATCTTCATTGGGAGAATGTCCAGAAATTCTTCCAGAAATACCAAGTGACCATGGGACTTGTGTAAGTAAAGTCTAAGATTATTCTTATCAATGTTGCGTTCATCTTTGAAAAGAAAGCTGGATTGAATATTTCTAAATCTGACAGACCAGATGTATTTCACACAAGGATTTATGAGGAAGCAACAATAGACATGTTGATTGCATCGCGGATTTTTACTTAACCTTCCGACACATTCTCGAAAGTCATTTAGCCAATCTGTATAAGGCAAAGGTTACAAATATTATCCAACAGTTTAAGAAAGGATGAAGATGGAGAGGAGTGAACTACAGAGCAGTCATCTTGTCATCCGCAGTCGGGTGTTTGTTGGACTCGATTACAAAGAACATGCGACTACATATGTAGAAGGTAATAACATCACTTGGGAGTGTGAGAATATACCGATGAAAGGAAAACCAGAAGTGGCAAACATTTTCTTTGGAATGGTTTGAAGATGATTCTTGTGGACATAGACAATGAAGAACCAATGGATAACGTAGAGTTGAATATTCATGAGATTTTTTAAAAAACTCACAAAGTAAGCTCATAAGAAAGGTTAAAGCGAGAGGTATGAGGAAGAACATATGAAAATAGCAAAGAAAAAAATTAGTTTTACATTCAGGTGATTGTAATTGGAATATAGAAGACGTCATGCACCAGTTGTATCGAGTGTTCATGAGAGTATTTTGTATTGTTCGGAGTCCCAATCTAAGAAATAAGATATTGACTACAGAGGAACTGCAAAAGGTATTATTCAGATTCATCCCTTAAACGGCAAGATTTTCTGATGTGGAAACTCACCCTGTGATCTCGAGTTTTGAAACATGAGAGGTGGTTGCAGTGAAACTTAGAAACACAGAGGGGACTGAATAACAGGGACATGGAGAAGTACAAGTAGGCGAGATCTGGGAGAATCCCACGAGATTCTACACGGACAAGTAGAGCAGAATAATCAGCAAACAGTTAGTGTCCATTAGAAACCAAAGGGGCAATCTGTGTGTCAAGCTGGAGAACATTGATGGACTGTTACATGAGACCTTCACATCTATTTTACTTTAGAGACGGAGAAGACAAGTACAGAATTCAAGGAGATGGATGGGGAAACTCTTGAACAGATTGATGTAAAATACGAGAAAGTATTTGAGGCTTTGTTGTGTATAAATTTGGACCTAACTCCATGTCTGAATGAGTTGTATCACAGGCGGCTGTTGGGGTGAATGGAGGAAAGACCCTGTCTGAATATTTTAATTAGGATCTGACCATAGAGGAGGTGCCAGAGAACTGGAGAACTGCTAACACGATTCCACTTCACAGTTCGGGTGGGAGAGATAGACCAGGGAACAATAGACGAGCGGGTATTAGGTCACTGTTAAGGAAACCACTGGAGAAAATAGGGAAGGAGAAAATTGAACTCCAATAAGAGTCGAAAGGTCTGATCAGGGATAATCATCATGACTTTATCAGAAGGAAGTGGCATCTAATTGATTTGATTCAATTAGCTTGAGGAGGTCGGTTGTTTAGCTTTGTAGGGAAACCTTTGACAAATTTCCAGCTGGGAAACTGAAAAATAACGTAAAATCTCACAATATAAATGATAACTTGACAAGTTACAACGAAAATTGTCTTAGTGGCAGGAGGCAGAGGGTAGAGAGAGAAGGCTGTTTGTGTGACTGGAGACCAGTGTCCCCTGGTGTACCACAGGGATTAGTGATGTGTCCCTTATTGTTTGTGTTATTCATAACAAAAACAAATGTGAATGTGGAGGGGGCAAGGTGGAGAGGCAGGGAGGTGTGATAAGTAAGTGTACATTTGACATAAAGATTGACCGGTTGGTTTGCAGTGAGCAGGAAGGCCTTAAGTTACAGGAAGATGCAGATGAAATGGTCAGATGGGCAGATCAATAACAGATACAATGTAACCTTGATAAATATGAGGTGATGCACTTTGGGAGAAGGAACCAGGCAGTGGAGGACTCAATGAATGGCAGCACACTGGGAAGCTCAGATTGTGCTTCTCCACACATCCCTGAATGTGACTGGACAGGTTAATGCTTAAAAATGTGTTGCTGGAAAAGCGCAACAGGCCAGGCAGCATCAAAGGAGCAGGAGAATTGACGTTTCGGAAATATTCGTGAAGAAGGGCTTATGCTCGAAACAACGATTCTCCTGCTCCTTTGATGCTACCTGACCTGCTGCGCTTTTCCAGCAACACATTTTTTAAGCACTGATCTCCAGCATCTGCAGTCCTCACTTTCTGCTGGGCAGGTTAATGGACTAGTTAAGAATTGGACCTTGAGTATTGTGTTTCCTAATCAGGGTGGAGATATAAGACCTATACAGGGCTTTGGTTCGGCCAAAATGGAATACTATATGTAGCTCTGGGAGCCACATTCCAGGAAGGATGTGATTGTACTGGAGAGGGTGCAGAGGTGATTCACCAGGATGTTCCCTGGGATGGAGCATATCAGCTATGGAGAGAGGCTGGATAGGCTCGGGTTGTTTACTTTGGAGCAGAGAAAGCTGAGGAGTCAGTGATTCAGAAGGATAAGATTATAAGCGACACGGACAGGGGGGATAGACAGCAACTGTTCCTTTTAGTCAGAGGGTCAAGAACAAAGGAGCACACTTTTAAAGTGAAAAGTTTGAGGTTCAGAGATGATTTAAACATTTTCTCACGTCGATGTGTGGGCTTCTGGGATTACTTCCCGAGAGGGGAATTATCACGAGTAACCTCACAATCGTTAAAAGGTACTTGGGCAAGCACTTGGAAGTGTTTTAACATTCCAGGCTATGGGACTGCTGTAGAAAGTGGGACTAATATAGATCGTGCTGTACTTCTGTCGGCACAGAGTCTTTGCTCCCGTGAGTGTACCATGTGGAATGTCAATTATTGGAGCATTTTAAGGCAGGAATTGATGGGTTTCTGAAGAGTTATATTCATAATGGTTATAAGTGTGAACTGTAATAGCTTGTTAAATTATGTCAATGTGAGAAATATGAGAAAACAAGTGTAGTTTCCTTGCAGTTTAGAACCAGAGAATGGAGAATGGGGAACAGGGAAATGGCAGAACTATGAAGCCACTACTTCAGTTCTGTCTTCACAGAACTTTCTAACAATATAAGGAAAACCAAGTCTGGTGTGGGAAAATGATAGAGTACGTGGAACATAGAACATAGTAAGTAAATGGTTTAGCAGAAATTATTGTGGCTGAATGTAATAGTCATAGACAACACTAACATAGATTTATGAAATGGGAATTATGTTTGAGAAGCAGACTGGCTGACAAATGAAAGAGCAGTAATGGATGTAAAACATTTTGATTTTTAGGAAAATGTTGGTAAAGTTCCAAGCCCAATTTGCAATATCAAATCTGAGTAGATTGGGGCTAATATATGGACATGTCTTGAGAATGGGACAGCTGGCAGTAAACAGAGAATAGAAATAAACAGACTCATCAAGCAACAGCCTGACATTGTCTGTAAGGTATGATTCTGTGAGTATGACTATGACCTAGACACCCCATCACCTTCCCCTGATATGTTCTGTCTCATCAGCAGGATGGACACAGCAGAGGTGGCGGCACAGTGGGATGCAGTTAGAAGGGAATTGCTCTTGGAGCCCTCAACAGTGACTCCGTATCCCATGGCATTAGTTTGCATTTGGGAAAGGAAACCTCCTGCTGATTACCAAGTACCAGCGTCTCTCAACTGATGTATCAGTACTCCTCCATGCTGACCAACACTTGGAGGAAGCACTGAGGGTAGCATTCTGGGTGGGGTATTTCAATGTTCACCACCAACAGTATCTCAGCTACAGCATTATTGATCGAGAAGGCTGGGTCCTCAAGGATATAACTGCTAGAGTGGTTCTGCGGCAGGCAGTGAAGGAACCAACAAGAGGAAAATATACACTTGACCACAGCCTTACTAATCTGCCAATTGCAGAAGTATCTGTCCATGACAGTATCGGTAAGAGTGACCACCGCATAGTCATTGTGGAGACAAAGTCACACCTGCATATTGAGAATAACATTCACCATTTTGGGTGGTACTATCACAGTGCGAAATAGGGCAGACTTCGAACAGATCTAACAGTTCAAGTCTGGGTGTCCATAAGGTGCTGTGGTTCATCTATAGGAGCAGAATTGTACAGCCACACAACCTCATGACCTGGCATATCCCCCTCGCAACAATTACCATCAATCCAGAGGATCAACATTGGTTCAATGGATGTGCAGGATGGCAGGAGCAGCACCAGGCAAACCTGACAATGAAGTGTCAGCCTGGTGAAGCCACCAAACAGGACTACTTGTGTGCACCAAACAGCATAAGCAGTAAGTGATAGACAGAGCTAAGTGATCCCATAAGCAAAGGATCAGATCTAAGCTCTGCAGTCCTTCCACATCTAGTCGAGAAACGTTGGAGAAAATTAAACAATTCACTGGTGGAAGAGGTTTCACAAATAACCCCTTCCTCCATGATGGAAGAGCCCAGCACTTCAGTGTATAAGATAAGGCTGATGCATTCGTAACAACCTTCAGTCAGAAATGTTGAGTGGATGATCCATTTCAGCCTCCTCCAGTGATCCTCAGCGATTCAGTTACAAGTCATCAACCAATTCGAGTTGGAGATACTGAATACTCAAAGGGTCCATACTCTGACAGCATTCTGGCAATTGTACCGAAAACTTGTGCTCCATACCTTGCCACTCCCCTAAACAAACTCTTTCAATACAGTTACAACAATGGCTTTTCCTGATTATGTGGAAAATTACCCCAAGTATCTCCTGTATATAAAAAGCAGAACAAATCCAATCTGGCCAATTACAACTCCATCAGCCTACTCTCGATCATCAGTAAAGTGGTGGAAGGTCTCAGTGCTTTTAAGCAGCAACCTGCTCAGCAATACCCTGCTCAATGATGACCAGGTTGGGCTCCCCCAGGACCACTCAGCTCCGGATCTCATTACCTTGATTCAAACATGGACAAAAGAGCTGAATTACAGAGGTGGGGTGAGAGTGACAGCCCTTTAAATCAAGGCTGCCTTCGACCAAGTGTGGTATCAAGGGGCCTTAGCAACACTGGAATCAATGAGTATCAGAGGCAAACACCCCGCTGCTTAGAATCATACCTGACACGTAGGAAGATGGTCGTGGTTGATGAAGGTCAGTCAACTCAGCTCCATGTCTGTAGGAGTCCCTCGAGCAGTGAACAGAAACTTCTTCAGGGCTGCTTCATCAATGACCTTCCCTCCATGTTAAGGTCAGAAGTGGGGATGTTCGCCAATGATTGTACAATGTTCTGCAACATTTGTGGCTCCTCAGATACTGAAGCAGTCCATGTTCAAACACGACAAGAAATGGACAGTATCCAGGCTGACAAGTGGCAAGTAATGTTCAGCCCACACGAATGCCAGACCATGACCATCACCAATAAAATACAATCTAACCTGCCCCTTGGCATTCAATGGTGTTACTATCACTGAATCCCCCAGTATCAAAGTCCTGGTGGGTAATCATTGCTCAGAACCTCACTGGTCTCCCCACATGAGCACTGTAACTATAAGAGCAAGTCTGAAGCTAGGAATGCTGCGGCGAGTAACTCACATCCTGACTTCCAAAATTCTGTCCATCATCTACAATGCATGTCAATACAATATAGGTCAGAAGTGTGATAGAAGACTCCCAGTTTGCCTGGATGAGTGCAGCTCCAACAACACTCCAGAAGCTTTATACCATCCAGGACAAAGCAGCCAGTTTGACTGGCCCTTCACCCACAATGCTCCACCATCAAAGCGCAGCAGCAGCAGTGTTTTACTATCCACATGCTGCAATGAAATGATTCACCAAAGATCCTCAGAAACCATCTTCCCAATTCATGACCACTTCTATCTAGAAGGACAAGGGCTCCAGATGTATGGAAATACCATCATCTTTAGGTTCCCCTCCAAGCCATTCACCATCCTGACTTGGAAATATATCACCGCTCCTTCACAGTAGCTGGGTCAGAATCCTGGGATTCTCTCCCTAATGGCATTGGAGGTCAACCACAGTAGGTGGACTGCAGCGGTCAACAAGGCAGCTCACCACCACCTTCTTAAGAGCAACTAGGGACAGGCAATAAATGTGGCCCAGCCAGTGACACCCAGATTGACGAAATACAGAAATAGAAATTAACAGAGGACGGTTGCTGAGGTATCACAGGGATCGGTGTTTGGGGCCCAGCAGTTCACAATGTCCTTTAAATATTTGGTTGCTGGAATCAGATGCAATACATCCCAGCCTGCTGATAGCACTAATGGATGTGGGATTGTGAGTGGGTGCGGAGGATGTAAAAAAGCACCAAGAAGACTAAGACAAATGGAGTGAATGGGTAAATACGAGACAGATGGAGAACAATGTGGATAGAGGTGACGGTGTGCCCTTTGGTGGAAATGATAAACTGGAATCCTACAATTTGAAAAGGATTGGTTGAAACACGTTGATTTACAAAGGGCCATATGCTCCTTTTTGTTGTTTCCTTCTGCATCAACCTCTGAGGTCCCTGCAGCGCAGTGAGTTCTGTAACCAGAAGTCAATACTGGGCATGGCATTGACACGCTGACCAGTGTACACAGACCCACCAAGTGGGGAGCTATAACACGGAAAAGGATCTGCATATCCTTGTACATATGTCGCTGAAAGCAATATTGCAGAAACAGAAAGCAGTAAAGAAGATAAATGGTGTGTTGACCTTCATTTCAGGGGGATGTGAGTCCAGGAGAAAGGGTGTCTTACTGCAGCTGTACAGGCGTTTGGAGACATCCCATCCCGAGCATTGTGCAGGATTGTGTGCAGGCTTGGTCTCCTTACCTAATAAAGGACCAACCTGACATTGAGGGAGAGCAGTGAAGGATGACCAGACTGATCTCTGGGATGACAGGCTTGTTGTGGGAGCAGTGTTTGGGGCAACTGAGCCTGTATTCCATGGGGTTTAGGAAAATAAGTGGAGTTCTCAGTGAAATATACAAAACTCTGCCAGGGTGAGACAGATTGAAAGCAGGGATGATATTCCCCTGGCTGGGATGACTAAAATAAGGGCACACAGTATTAGGTACAGGCAGGTCACACTGCATTGAGATGAGAATAACTGGCTGCACTCACAGGCTGGTGACCCTGGGGAATTTGCTCGCATGCGGAAACCAAGACACTGATTATAAGTAAGGATTCAGAGACAGTAAAGGGATGATGGGAGAGCAGGAGTACGGTGTGGAAATGAAGGGCCAACCATCATTACATGGAATTGGTTCCAAACTCAATGGACCAAGTGTACTACTGCACCACCTATTTTATAGTTTCCCAAGGTTACTCACATTAACGGATATGTATATCGTGTGGGGTAAGTGCATCGAGGAGATTTTTTTCCATAAACTAGAATGGGGGAGGCTCAATGTGTTGTGTGACCTACTCCTTTCCCGCTGTTTCTGTGCAGTCAGTGGGAAAGCTCTGTAAATGTTGTCACAAGCTCTCAGATGTTAGGAAGGAGGTCTCTGCAGGGTCGACAGGACTGTGTTCCCATTCCCTTTTCCAACGCTGATGCTGAGGCCGGATGTTCTGTCCGGTTTCATCCTTTCAGACATCGGAGTAGTTTGATACAAGTTAGTGCCTTGCTTGGCAGGTTCAGAGACCATTGAAATGTTTATCACATGTCAGGGTCTTTGGAGTCAGTTTTAGGCCAGCCCGGGAAATCATGGGAGGTTCACTTCCTAAAAGTACATTGGAGAAGGAAATTCTGTTTACAATCCATATTGGCTTCAAGGTCACTGTTACTGACACCAGGTCTAAGATCTCGATATTTTATTAATTGTCTTTAACTTCCACCCACTGCCAGAGCATTATCCTGGTCTGGATTAGTAATGCAGTGATATTTCCACAACAGCACCATCTCCACATGGGGACCTGTCGTAAACCACACTGAGCAGGTTATTTCTGTGCTGCTTGACTACTCTGTCAAAAAGAACTCCCAGCAATTTGACTGTGGTGATGGGATGGAGGGGTTGGTAAATGATCAGATTGTAATTATTCCCGTTTTAGGGAACGGGACTGAGCTGAGTAATTTTCCATATTGACTCTCCAACAATGTCAGAGTTGGAGCTGGAATGAAAAAGCTCCCCCAGGGACACGGCTTGTCTTTAGTCCTATTGCAGGAATTGAGTCAGGACCCATTGCCTGTGTCATATCTACTGTGTTCAGCTGTTTCTTCATGTCACATGCAGCAAATGAAATTAGTTGAAGACTGGCATCTGTGATTTTGTGGGCATCATGGTGAGGGTGAGGATTATCATCGACTCAACACTTCTGGCAGAAGATGGTGCAGATAAAACATCCTTCTCTTTTACACTGATGTGCAGGTCTGTTCCATTATTTAGGATGGGGATGTTTGTGGAGCCCTCTCCTCCAGCAATTTGTTTTATCATCCATCACCATTTATAACTGAATGTGGCAGGACTGCAGGGCTTCGTGCAGATCTGTTGGTCAAGTCCGGTAGTTTTAATGAGTTAGCATCAGGTTAAGGTTCATGTGATTCTGACTCTGACATGTTCACCCACACTCGTTTCAGGGCCATGGATGGTGTTGATGGTAATGACAGACTGAGGTGTTATCCTGGCAAAAAGTTACAGGTTGTGGTTGGATGCTGTTCTGCTTCTCCTGCTGCTGTGGTCGAAAGCACTACATGAATACGCAGTTTGGAGCTGCAATATCTGCAATGCAATTCTGCTGTCTGTTCCCCAATTCTCACTGAGACCCATTCACCCATCAGCCCTGCACTCAGTGACCTAATCTGGTTTCTGATGTGGTAATACTTCAATTTCAAACTCTCATTCTGCTAAGGGTCTCTCTCCCCGGGTCTTGCTTTCAATCTGACACATTCTGCAAAAGTACTTCACTGATCTTAATTCAAATGTTTAATTCACCTGAATCTTTTTCCTTGAGAAATACCATCTTCTGTGTTTAAAGTGATTGTTTTTCCTCTGTTTCTTTCCCTGACCATGATTAAGAGCTCTGTAGTGTCAGTGATGCCAGAGTTATGTAGTTTCAGAGCCAATGAATTCTCTGGATTCCCAATCATCTTCACCACATTGTATATTTTCTCTTTTGGTTTGATGCCGTATCACTCATGGCTGCCTTATCTTCCCATGAGTATGTTTCAAGTTCTTGGGGTTGCATTTCTGGTATTATCTTCCGAAGTATCACGAGAACCTCCTCCTATTGCTGCTCCATGGTCTTTCCTGCTCAGCTCCCCTTCCAATTAACTCTGGCCAGCTACGCCCGCATGTCTTTGTAGTTACATTGCCTAATTATAACCACATTACATCTTGAAGAGATGAAAACTGAAAGAAGGAGTTTTGAGAGATGGGACACGAAGAATAATTGGTGGAATTCTTAACCAGATACAAAAGCAGAACAAGAGAGAGGATATAGATATGGAGATGTGGAAAATGAGAAAACTACATTATCGAAAGAAATAGATGAACATCCCCCAATATTTTGGCAATGTCTGTGTGCTGTGGTCCTTTATAGAGTGCATGTACAACAGAGTATTATGTTCAAATGCTGAGTCCGATGCCAGAATATTTATCTTCAGAAATATGACAGATACTAGCTTTGGAAAGAACCCAGCAGGCCAACATATTGAAATCCCGGTAGAAAGAGGATTAACTGAAATAAGTTGGGACACCAGAATTAAGAATAATAGTTTACCACAGGTGAAGAAAGAAGCCTAAGGGGGTTGAAAGGTGGTGAAAGGCCTCAGGTGCTCTCACTATAAGGGAGTGGAACACATCATATTACAGTGCTGATGGTTTAAGAAGGGCACAGGGAAAATCTTGTTATCACTGCAGTAAGCTGGGACACACCGTGCTGGGCGTTAAAGAAGACACTTTGGGGAAAGATGCGGTAGAAGAGGCTAAGCCCAGTGGCATTAGTGAAACTGGTAAAGGAAACCCCAAGTGCAGCCGAGGAGCTGCAGGAGATTGCACAGCCTAGGCAAGGGCTGGGTATGGAGGCAGTGCCTGATCTCTGTAAAGAATTCGCCTCTGTAGATAAAGTTTACTCAGAAAGAACAGGGGGAGAAGGAGAAGAAATGATAATTTTGTGAGATACGGGCTCTGCTCAGTCTCTAATAGTTGAGAAGTGAGGCTCCGGAAAAGCATAACAGATCAGGCAGTTTCCGAACAGCAGGATAATCGCATATCAGGCAGAAACCTATCGTCCGGAACGTGGTGGGGGGACAAGGGGGCTGGAAGATAAATACGAGAGTAGTAGCTGGGCTGGTGGGAGGGTCACTGGGAAGGCAATAAGAAGATGTAGGTGGGAGTGATAGTGATATGTCGGAGGGGACGGTGGAATCGATAGGTGGATAGGAAGATGGTGAGTTAGGGCAGTTCAAGAAGGCAGTGCTAGGTTGAACGGTTGGATCTGGGTGGGTTGGTGGAGGGGAGATTTAGAATTTGGTGAAGTCAACGTTGATGCTGTACATTTTGAGGGTTCCAGCTGTCCTACCACCGATAGGTGTCCTGTCACCCTCCTCTCCGACCGATCACCATCACACCCACCTGCATCTACTAATTGCCTTCCAAGCTCCCTTTCACCCAGCTCCACCCCCACCCTCCAATTTATTTCTCAATCTCCTTCCCCCTCCCTTACGCCCCACTTTTCTAATGAAGGATTGATGCCTGAAACGTCAACGCTCCTGCCCCTCGGATGCTGCCGACATGATGGGCTTTTCCAGCCCCACACTTTTCAACTCTGATCTTCAGCATCTGCCGTCCTCACTTTCTCTCACCCTCTACTAGTAAGAGTTGAAAGTTTTTTTCACTCTTTCTGGCATTATAATCAAGAATGTGATAACTTGTGGAATGGGGACAGAAATTAACATCAGGATGGAATGCCAAATCAAGTTTGGGGAAGTAACAGTGACAGTGAGTAACAGAGTGTCAGTTCTAGGAATAGAGTTTGTTCTTGGGAACGATTTAGCAGGAGGCAAGGTGGGAGAGGCACCCCTTGTGGTGGAGAAGCCAAAGGAAGACGAGGGAATTGGTGAGTTAAAAGAAAATTACCCAGGATATTTTCCAGACTGTGTCGTAACAAGATCCCACTGTCATAAGTTACAGCAGGAAGAAGAAATGAACTCAAAAGACAAATGAGTTGATGCTCAGTGAACTGACACCCTGTTTGATGTAACGGTGCAGAAAAAACCTGAACAGGCTGAGGATCAGACAGAGGTGTTTAGTCCAGAAAGTCTAATGGACTTACAACATGTGTATGTGAATACACATACATTCACACACACATATACACGCACACACACAGAAAAGGAATCAGAATATATTGTTGAACGTTATTAACTTAAACATCGAATCATAAAATTAAAATGGAGACCCCGATAGGTTACTGCAGAAGGGAAATGGACCGAAGTGCACCAGATTGTATTAGCAGTAATGTACAGTGTTACAGGTCGCACATAAACTCTCTGCAGGCGGTCAACTAGGTGTACAGAAGACTCAGGCTAAGGTACAGAAGCATTTCTAATGGCCTGGAATGCACAAGGACGCGGTTCATTTTTGTTGGACCTGACATACATACCAAATGGTAGGTAAGTCACAGGCAGTAATAAAACCAGCACCTTTGTTGCCAATTCCTGCATTCGAGAAACCCTTCATGTGGGTTATGATTAATTGTGTAGCTCCCCTTTCTAAAGTAAAAGTGGAAACCAATATTTGCTGACCATAATGGATGCGTCTACCAGATTTCCAGAGGCAATTCCATTATTGGAGTGTTAAGGCAAAAATGAAGGTGGAGGGGTTGGTAGCTTTCTTTACTCGCTGTGGACTGCCCAGAGAGATTCAGTCAGACCAAGGGTCTCATTTTACTGCTCAGCTGTTTTAGGAAGTCATGGATATCTTAGGCATACAGCACTTCAAATCAAGGGCGTCCCATCCTGAATCCCAGGGAGCCTTGGAAAGTTAGCATCAGACACTGAGGGCCATGCATACAGCGTACTGTCAGGATTACCCGAATGGTTGGGATAAAGGTGCCGAATTAAATTGTTTGCCATTAGAGATGCCCCAAATAAATCTACTCACTTTACTTCCTTTGATTTAATATTCGTACATGAAGTGAGAGGTCCTTAGAAATTAATTAAATATAAATTGACAGGACCAAAGTCGGAGATCTCACACTTGGATTATGTATCAGAGGTGAGGGAGAGATTGGATGGAGTAGGTGAGTTAGTTAAACAGCACAAGAAGAGGGCACAGTATAGAGTGATGCAGGTGGCAGATAAAAACACTGAAACTTTAACGATTTCCCGTGGGGATGACGTATTAGTTTCGCACCAGTGGTAAGAAAACCATTCAAAGCCAGGCCCTTTCAAATTAAAAAAAGTGTGAAGTCAGTTAAACTACCTGGTAAAGATATCGGAGATGACAAAAAAACTTTGTCGAGTATTTCATCTGGATGAATAATGCACCAGCCACATTTAACACTCAAGAATAGAGGGGTGGCCATATGAACAAATTGTGCAACTTATCTGTATGATGTAGTGATCTTCAGCAAGTGATTGAAAGCTCACATGTTACAGTTGCCAGAACATGTTGAACGATTACAAGAAGCAAACATGGTAATAAATTTAAAGAAAACAGAATTCGCGAAGGCAGAGGTGACGTTCTTGGGACATTATATTCGACATGGAAGGTTGACCCCATGGAGCACAAAAATGAAGGGCTTTGAGGAATTTCCACGACCATCCTCGAAGAAAGAGGTGCTTCGGTTTTTGGAACTGAGTGGATTCTATCGGAAGTTTGTTCAAATCTCCAGCAGCGTCTTGGCAACACTGATGGATTTACTGAAGAAGAACACAGAATTGTGGTGGACAGAACAATGCCAGGAGGTATTTGAGAATTTTAAAGCAGGTTTAATCACTACACCAGTTTTAGCTGCACCAAATATTCTGAAACCCTTTGAAGATTGTGTTTGATGCTCGGGATATAGGGGTCAGAGATGTATTGATATGGAAAAAGGTGATGGAATTGAATGGCTGATTGGCTACTTGTCGAAAAAACTCAATATCCAACAGAAAAAAATAGAAAATCTCCATTATTGAACAAGAATGATTAAGTTCCAGACTGGCCTGACAATATTTTAATGTGTTTATGACAAACAAATTTTCAGAGATGGTTGTGGACAACGACAAATCTCTCGCATTTTTTGGAATATTTAAAGACCAGAATATTAGACTATTTCATTGGAGTCTTACCTCACCAACTTTAAACTTACAAAGTGTACATGCTGTGTCTCCTATAATGTGATAGCAGATGTGTTTCGCAGATTTAAAGGAAAAAGTGTAGGTAAGATTTGACTTACTCCAGTGTTGTAGTGGTGTGCAGAATTAATATGAATGATATAACTGAGATTAATACTTTTGTATTTCATAAAATTGGGATTAAGAATTAGAGGAAAACAAATGTAGCCACCTTTTCATTCTGCTAGTTCATTTTATTTTCTGAAGCGGGGAGATGTTATGAAGACAAAAACATATATGGACACTTTAAAACAGATCGGGTTTTGCTGAATAGAAATTAAAGCCACAGATGCCAGCTGAAGGTCACACTGTTCCACATGTCACCATGAGCTGAGAAATGGATTCCTGAGTTTTGGTTGCTGTTTTGACAGCCATTCAAATGTAACCAAAGAGTTTAAATAACACTCAGGATACCAGATGCCAACAGAATGTGAATATTATTGTTTGGACACCTGGACAGCAATCAACTTATTAGGATTATTATATCATGGGGAGTATATAAACCCAGCATTTTGAACACTGGATGAAGAGCTACTGCCATCCAACAGTGGAGCAACTGCTGTAGAGCAGGAGTGCTAACTGGCCATCTCAAACACTCTCTATCAAAGACACATGTTCATGCAAAGCTATCTGCGAAAAAAAAATGACCCAGGGAGTTCAGCAGCTGAAAGAGTGAACACAGCGGGGAAGATGGAGACTGTATGGTCTTGAGATTGTAATGCTTAATATGTGGGTTGTTGGAACAGCATATTTTTTACAGAGTTGGAGTCAGATAGTAAGTAGCTAAGGAAAGAGGGGCTTGTATTTGTGAATAGCTGTTGTTTAGTGTTCACTAATAAAGTTAAGAAATAAACTTGTTAATCTTTGTTTAAATAGTGGAATGTAGGAGATCTGTGTCATTCATATTTTAACAGATTACAAGGTGAGGCGAGCTTTTCTGGGTTTTTGGTTTTAATTAACAGAAGGGTTCGACTCCACATTGTAAATGTCCATTCACACTAACCCCATTTCCCTGCAGTTGGCCCCTATCCATCTAATACTGTCCTATCCACATATTTATCCAAATGCTTTTGAAATGTTGTTAATGTACCCCCCTCAGCCACATCTGCTGGCAGCTCATCCACGTACCAGCCTCTGAGTAAAGAAGTGGCCTCTGAGGTTCCCTTTTATTCCTTCTCCTTTAACCTTAAACTGATCCTCTCGCGTCCTCGATTCTCTACACCTTGGAAAAAGACTGAGACAATTAACCCTATCAATGACCCTCGTGATTTTTTACAGCTCTATAAAGACTCCCTCAGTCTCCACACGCTAAAGAAAATGTCCTAGCTTGTCCAATCTGTACCTATAACTCAGATCATTGGGTCCTGGCAACACCTTTGTAAACTTCTTCTGCACTCTTTCTAAGCTAACAACATCCTCCCTATAACAAGGTGACAAAACTGAACACAATACTCTAAATGCGGCCTTACCAAAGCCCTGCGTAACTGCCGCATAAATTCCCATCTTCTATACTCAATATCCTGCCTGATGAAGGCCAGTGTGCCAAATTCCTTCTTCACTGCTCTGTCTAACTATGACCCCACTCTCAGGGAACCGTGCACCTGAGCACGAAGATCTCTCTGCCCACTGCACCCCTTAAGGCTTTTCCATTCACCATGAAACTCCTACCTTGATTTGAATTTCCAAAATGCAAGACCTCACGCTTCTATATTAAATTCCATTTCTCGGCCCATTTAAGGTCCTGCTGCAATTTCTGATAATATTCCTCACTGATCATGCTCCCACTTACTTTAGTGTCATCTGCAAACTTATTAATCATACCTTGTACATTCTCAACTAAATCATAGATAACAAACAGCAATGGACCAAGCCTCCGGTCTGACAAACATCTTTCCACTAAAACCTCTGCTTCCTACCATCAAGCCAACTGTATATCCAATTGGACAGTTCCCACGCATTCTACGTGTTGTAACCTTCCTGAGCACCCTGCTATGTGGAAACTTATCAAACTTCATAAAACGTACTGGAAACTTCATCAAAGGACTCTAACAAATTTGGGAAGCATGATCTCCCAATCACAAGTCTATGCTGACTGCTCTGAATCAAACTCTGTGTAAGTAATGGGTGCAGTCAATGGCATGCTGTCCTTCATTGTAAGATGATTCCAGTACATAAGTAAAGCCATCTTCCTGCTGTTGCAGAGCCCTGCTGAGAGAGCATTAGGGTCACTCTCTATGGATTTGATCTCCTTTGTAAGGAATGATTCCCGTACCACAGACACGGATGATGGTAACATGATGACAGAGTGAATAAGCTGAGTGTTTAACCTGTAGAGTGTGAGAGACGAAGAAATGGTGATGCTAAAACCCGAGGAGTGGCAGCGGTCTCTTATTTCCAAAAGAGACACTGACAGGGAGAGAAATTCCATACTTTACCCAGGAGTTATTGGTTTGATTTATTGTCACGTGTACCTCAGAACAGGGAAACACTTTATTTATGAGCAGTGGAGGCAGATCATAGTAAGCATGGCCAGACAGATCATAGGGTGGAAATAGACTTGGACAGAGTAAGGCATACAGGTTACACTGAACAGGACATGCAATAGTCAACATCAACCTGAACAAGATCAGCATTATTTGAACTTAGAGAATCCATCCATCAGTCTAACGTGACTTTCCCAATAGTTTATATGCCTAAATTCACTCTCCCCACGTTATTGTGCAGTCGGCGTGTGAACCCGTACTGAACGTCAGGTTACTCACAATCACCAACAGCGGCCACAATACCTTCCATCTGAAACAGGTAGCCATTCCCACCAACTTCCGCCCTACATAGAGAACACCAGGCTGGCTTCTCGGAGATGGAAGGTGCCTTCTTGAGACTTCACATAAGACATATGGCTTCCCTGCTGACCACGAGAAAACCACGTTAAAGTCCCACGTGTGTATCAGGACAGACGGAGCTAAGAGGAACAACGTGGAGCAGTCTGTCTGTGCAGCCTCTGATCCACTTGTTCATCATGTTAGAGCATCAGTTAGGAGACATTGAGGACTGTTGATGCTGAACATAAGAGTAGACAGTGGTTTGCTGGATAAGCACAGCAGGAGAATCGACGTTTCGAGCCATAAGCCATTCATCAGGAATCAACATCAATTACCTCATTCGGCCCATTTAAGGTCCTGCTGCAATTTCTGATAATATTCCTCACTGATCATGCTCCCACTTACTCAAATGGGTATGGTCAGCTCTCACAGATTAGGATTTCTGGGTTTTGGTTTCTCAGCAACATCAGAAATTATTGGGGTCTCCACCGAGTTGAAAGCTTGAGTGAATGTCACCTGGCAGCTACTCTCTATGGATTTTCTCTTGGTGCTGTTTTTACATCCTGAATTGGAGAAATATTTGTGTCATTCAGTGTCTGAATATTCCTTTTTGCCAAGGGCTGTGTTCGTGTGATTTTCTAGTATTGCAACAGTTCATTAGTATTAGTTCCTAGATCTATTATTCTGTTAACTTGTCCAATATAATTACATTATTCTAAATTCCTCTTTCTTTGGTTTTATTTAATCCATCGTGTTTAAGTAAATGGTGTTATGCTTCACACCGAGTTGTTTGACCAGTCACATTGCATCTGGAACAGACACTTTACACTTTCTTTAAATAAGAAAACATTAGAGTCTCAGTTACCACCTTCAAATATTGGCGAGGGGCTCTGGTGTGGCCAACCACACTAGAATCCTTCTCTTCCTGAGTAATATGTTGGAGACACTGAATGGGCTGTCCATGTTCTTCTCCAATAGTGTCAATGGGCTGAACGACTTCCTCATATTCCTGTGAAACCAGTGTGAGGTGCGGAATGAACTCTTATTTTACTGTGGCAGTGTGCAGTGTCAGACAGTCCTTTATATGAATGTTACGGACTCTTTAAAAACACAAGCCTCAATGGAGTCCATGGCTTGCTGCACATGGGCACAGTCCAGTTAGGAAGCTGATGGGGGCGTCAAATTTTTCTGAACATTGTGGAATCCTCAGTGACCATCCCCATTTCTGATCTTATGGTGAGGAGGGTGGGGGTGGGGAGACATTGATGAAGCAGCTGAAGATGTTTGTGAAGAGGAAACTACCCTGAGGATCTCCCACAGAGGTGACCCAGGACTGAGATGATGAACATCTTCCTTTGTGCCATGTTTGACTCCAAACACTGGAGATTTTTCTCTCATTCCCATTAAGTTCAGATTTGTTAAGCTCCTTAATGTCAACAGAAGTCAACAGAAGCCTTGATATCAGGGCCTGTCATTTTTACCTGATCCCTTGTGTCAACCGCTTTTGTTCATATCAATAGGCCAGGGTATAGGAGCAGCGAGGGTTTTATTCAAACAGGTGGCATTGAATGTCAGGATTTCTCTTCTCAAGAGTGTTCGGGGAGCTAGATGACTGAAAATATTTGAAGAGGAGGTAGATGGATATTGACCTGTCAGAGAGTTGAGGGCGATGAAGAATTGGGTATGAAAGAGGATTTGAGACCAAGAGCAGATCAGCCATGATCTTAGTGAAGGGCAAGGCAGGTTTGGGGAGTGAACAATCTGCCCCTGTGTCTGATGTTCTCACATTCTGTTATTAGAAAGTTAGTGGGTGTAATTTTCATGAATGTTCTGTTATTGAATGTTGCCGTCAGGGAGACCAGAGAATTTTGTGAGCCATCGCTGGTGAGGTATGGGAGCTGTATTCATAATGAATTTGGGTCTACAACATGACCAACAAATGGAGCACAAGTTTCAGAGAGGGGAAGCTCTGTAAAGAGAGATGAGGGGCCTCTTTCATACCCAGCCTGGGTTTTACAATTACATTTCTCAAATCACCACAAAGCGTGTGTTACAGTCTTGAAGGGCCGAATGATCTCCTCTGTTTCTGTGCATCAGGTTATAGAAGTAAGTAGCCTCTAAATGCTCCTGCCTAACAGGTTTAATGGGCTGAATGGAACACAGGAACACGGGATTGAGGGACAGGAGTGAGTCATTAGATACGTTGAACCTTCTCCACCAGGCACTAAGATTGTGGCTGATCAGGTTGTGGTCTCAGCCCCACTTTTCTGTCTGTGTCCCATTATCCATGACTCAGTTCTCTGTCAAATATTTGACTAATTCAACTTTCAATCAATGTGAACATAGAGGCACGATAAATTTCCAGTGAAGAGGATTCGAATTTGAAAAGTACTTTCAGAATTTTTCGTCATCCCTCTTATAAAATCAGAGTCATGCAGAGTAGATACGGACCCGTTAGTCCAATCTGTTCACTCAGATCAGATATCAAATCTGATCCAGTCCCATTTGCCAGCATTTGGCCAATATCCCTCCTCTTTCAGATACTTTTTAAATGTGCGATTGTAACCGCCTACACCACTTCCTCTGACAGCACTTTATGTACACACATCACTCTCTGTGTGAAACATTTAACTTCAGGTCCCTTCTAAATCATTCGCCCTTTCCCCTTCAACCTATACTCTCCTGTTCTGGTCTCCCCTACTCTGGGGAGCAGAACATGGCTGTTCAGAATATCCATGCCCCTGATGATTTTATAAACCTCTACAATGTCACCCCTCAACCTCTGAAACACCAGCGGGAAACACCTCAAACTAATCAACCTCACCCTAAAGCTCAAACCTCCCGTCCTGGGACATCCGTGTAAATCTTTTCTGCAGAAAACCGAGTTGTACGCAGTATTCTTAAAGTGGCCTCACGAACATCCTGTACAGATGGAACATGCCACCACAACTCCTATACTCAATGCTCTGACTGATTAAGGCAAATTTGTAAAATGTGTTCTGTACCGCACTGTCTGCATTCGACTCCACTTTCAAGGAACAATGTACCTGCAGCCCTATGTCCATTTGTTTCACAACACTCACCAGGCCCTTACCATTAAGTGTACAATTTCTGCTCACAAGCCTCCAGTCTGAAAAATACCCCTCTTCCTTCAAGCCAATTGTGACTCGCTTCTTCTGTATCCCATGTGACCAAAACTTATTAATCTGTCTACCAATCAGAATGTTATGAACACCTTGCTGAGGTCCATATAGACAATGTCGACCAAACTGCCTTCCTCAATCTTCTTTGTCACCTCTTCATAAAACTCAACCAAATTAATGAGACATGATTTCCCATGCAGAAAGCCACGTTGACGACCCCGATCAGCCATTACCTTCCCAAATGTATGTAAATGCTATCCTCAGAATCCCCTCCAACAACGTACCCACCACTGACATCAGGCTCACCAGTCCCTTTTCTAGTCCCACTCCTCCTCTACTCACAACCAATGTTAAATGTAACCAGGTCGGTGATATGGCCGATGATATCGGTCTCAGACTGGGTCAGGGTCAGTTTTAGGAACAAGTCAGGCTGGTTTCTTTAATCTGCTCAAATAGCACGTTTATGATCCAGAGAAATGTTACTCCAACTATGATGGAATGCTGAATGGCAAACTGTTTGCGTATTGCAAATAAAGACTCGATATTTCCCGTTATAAAAACACTGACACACACACACTCAAAATAAACAAAATCTCTGCAATTTCATGTTGAAAGAACCTTTCCAAATATTAGTGTAACTAATGACAAAAGGAAAAATTGAGAGATTCTCCAAAATGTTCTTCTGCTTCTGAAGATATTCTACTCACACAGCTGCTAGCAATGGGATTTTATCCTGGGAGAGTTGGATTTGGCTGAATTCCCTTTGCATTAGGCAGTCAGTAGGTTCCAGGTTAGCACAGCGGCTCAGTAGTTCACATTGTTCCATTATAGCATCAGAGGCATGAGTTCAATTCCAGCCTCGGGCGACTATGTGTGTGGAGTTTGGATCTTCTCCACATGTTTGCATGAGCTTCTAATGGGTGCTCCCGTTTCCTCTCACAGCCCAAAGCTGTATAATTCAAGTCGATTGGTCGAATAGTCCATAGTGTTCAGCGATTTCTACTTTAGGTGCACTAGTCAGTGGTAACTGTAAGGCCATGGGAAGGTTACTCTTTGGGAGGTTGGCATGGATTTGTTGGGCCGAAGGGTTTGTTTCCACACTGCAGGGATTCTATAAAAATAAGAACGGTACCGATGAGAGTAGAGTTTTGTTTTAGCTCGCACACGTTACTGTGATGAGGAATAATGAAGGAGAGAGAGTGCAATAGGCCGTTTCTTCTCGGGCAGATGAAATTTTCTCCATCTCTGAGTAGAATCACACAATAATGTCATTCTCTCCCAAACTGGACCATGTGAGGTCTCCTTGTATATTGTCCAAACTATGTCTCCATCACATTCCCTGTTCCATGTCGGTGCATCATTGCTGCTGTCATACACAGAACCATACCCTGAGCAGAAAATGGTCTCGGTCGATTTGAAGATATGTTTATATGTCCCTGCGCCATTAAAAAATAAAATGTTTAATGTATTCAGAATATACAGAACATAGAACATAGCACAGTCCAGCACAGTACAGGCCCTTCAGCCCACCATGTTGTGCCGACCATTGATCCTCATGTATGCACCGTCACATTTCTGTGACCATATGCATATCCAGCAGTCTCTTAAATGTCCCCAATGACCTCGCTTCCACAACTGCTGCTGCCAACGCATTCCATGCTCTCAGAAGTCTCTGTGTAAAGAACCCGCCTTTGACATACCCTCTATACTTTCCTCCAACCAGCTTAAAACTATGACCCCTTGTGTTAGCCATTTCTGGCCTGGGAAATAGTCTCTGTCTATCGACTCTATTTATGTCTCTCATAATCTTGAATACCTCAATTAGGTCGCTTCTCCTCCGCCTTTTCTCCAATGAAAAAATTCCGTGCTCAGTCAACCTCTCCTCATAAGATAAGCCCTCCAGTCCAGGCAGCATCCTGGTAAAACGCCTCTGAATCCTCTCCAAAGCATCCACATCTTTCCTGTAATAGGGTGACCAGAACTGGACACAGTATTCCAAGTGCGTTCGAACCAAAGTTTTATAGAGCTGCAACAAGATCTCACGATTCTTAAACTGAATCTCCCTGTCAATGAAAGCCAAAACACCATATGCTTTCTTAACAACCCTGTCCACTTGGGTGGCCATTTTAAGAGATCTATGTACCTGCACACCAAGATCTCTCTGTTCCTTCACACTGCCAAGAATCCTATCCTTAATCCTGTAATCAGCTTTCAAATTCATCCTTCCAAAATGCATCACCTCGCATTTATTCATTTTGAACTCCATCTGCCACCTCTCAGCCCATCTCTGCATCCTGTCAATGTCCCGCTGCAACCTACAACAGCCCTCTATACTGTCAACGACACCTCCAACCTTCATGTCATCTGCAAACTTGCTGACTGATTCTTCAATCCACTTATCCAATTCATTTAAAAAAATGACAAACAATAAAGGCCCAAGGACAGAGCCCTGTGGAACACCACTCACCACAGTCTTCCAGGCAGAATATTTTCCTTCCACTACCACTCGCTGTCTTCTGCTGGCCAGCCAATTCTGTATCCAAACAGCTAACATAGATACATGTGTTAAAATGACGGTTTTGTTTTAACAAATACAGAAATTGCTGGAAAAGCTCGGCAAGTCTGTCAGCATCCAGATGCCTTTTACATGATGTAGTTGTACCAGCCTCCACCACTTCCTCTGGCAGCTCATTCCATACACACACCACCCTCTGTGTGAAAAGGTACCCCTTAGGCCTCTTCAAAACCTTTCCCCTCTCACTTTCCACCAATGTCCTCTAGTTTTGGACACCCCTAACCTGGGGAAAAACCTTGACTACAAACCCTATCCATGACCGTTCTGATTTTATAAACCTTTCCTGCTGCGAAATGTGACTTCAATCAACACGAATGGCTGTACTTTCAATAATCCCGGGCCGAAATGCTGAAATTCAACACCGACACCTGTTCTTTCTCCATCAAGTCACAATTCTAAAACCAGGTTAATCAGCTTGTTCAGATATATTAGGAGACATTTCTGTGGGATTTACACCTAGACCTTTGTGCCCGGAGGTAGGGACACGAGCACCACTCAGCAATACCCATAAAGCTGTAACATTATTCTCCTGTGGGATTGTCCATCAGCCTGTTATGACATGCTGTGACATACCTCTGCAACAGGCAGGACATGAATCCACACCTTCTGGTCCAGAGCTAGGAACACTACCACACAATTTCAGGAATTGGAATCAAACCCAGAGCCATGGCTCAGAGGCAGGGACACTACACACGACAATACTATACACAGATTTTGGGTCACATTTTAAGGGGCAGCGTTCAGCTCGGTGTGGATTTATTATAATCAGGTTACCATTACTGAACTACACAAAACACTTTGTTTTGTTAAACAAGTGCAAGATCGAAATTAACTATGAACATCTTTAATCGCTATTATCTGTAGTCTGCAATATTGGGGAAAGAAATCCTGCAGACACACTCTGCCCAATGAAGCGTCTCAAATAGATATTTATTACTGAACACCAGACACGGAGAAAGACCATAATTTCTGGTCCCAAAACACCGATCAGTATAACCCACCTCTCACGTGTGTGTGCCCTCTGCTTAAAACCATGAAATGATACCAGGCCGCTGATTACTGTCCATCCTCTCCTCCCCTCTGACTGTGTCTGCAATCTGTCCCTCCTTTCTCTAACCACACAAGGCAAACCAAGCTCAGGGCCTTTGTGAAAATCAAGGCCGGAGTGTGCAGGCCTCCTGGAGAGGGGTGGGCATTTTAAAATTAAACGGGGAAGGTGAGGAGGTGGTAATATCACTCACGGACTGAGGTGTGGCAGATGGAGTTTCGTTTGGATGAATGCGAGGTATTGGATTTGGTAAATCCAACAAGAGCAGGACCTATACAATTAAACGTTGGGCCTTTGGCAGTGTTGTAGAACAGAGACCCAGGCCGTCAGGTATAATTATTTAAAAGTTGCGTCTCATATAGATAATGCGGTTAAGAAGGTGTTTAACACACTTGTCTTCAATGGTCAGACCTTTGAGTATCGGAATTGGGGCGTCATGTTGTGGTTGTACAGGACATCGATGAGACCTCTCCCGGAATACTGTGTCCTGTCTGGACATCCTGCCCGCTCATTCCATAGGGACACCACCCTCTGGGTGAAAAAGCTGCCCTATGGTCACTTTTAAATGTTTCCCCACTTACAACTATGTCCTCTAGTTTTGGTCTCCACTAGCCTTATAAAATACATTGACTATTCACTTTGATATCATTGACCTTGATATTATTAAGCTGGAGAGGGTTCAGAAGAGATTAACCTGGATGTTGCTGGGAAAGGAGGGATTGAGCTATAAGGAGAGGCTGAATAGGCTGGGACATTTTTCACTGTAGAGTATGAGATGGAGGGGAAACCTTGCAGAGGTTTATAAAATAATGAGGGGTACAGATAAGCTGAAGGGCTGATGTCTTTTCCCTAGAGTTGGGGATTCAAAACTGAGGGATATTTTAACGTGCGAGGAAAAAAGATTTACAAAAGTCAGGAGAGGTAATTATTTGAGACAGAAGCTGGCTTGTGTGTGGAATGAACTTGCAGAGCAAGTGGTGAAAACAGGGACAGTTACAACGTTTAAAGGACATTTAGATCAGTACATGGATAAGACATCAGTTTAGATGGTGCTGTGAGCCGCTGCCCTCTCCCTCCCCCTCTCTGAGTGAATCCCTGTTGTTTTTCACCCTCTGCCAATGCCGGTGCAGTGGCATGTCGAGGCCAGCAGAGGGAGGCATTGCATCACTTTCTGCATCACGGAGACTGCCAGACCTGCCCAACACAGAGACACACAGATACACGCATAGCAATTGTTGAGACACGGCATAGATCTCATCTGGTAATTTAAACTAAACATAAATAAATGCTCAATTCGCCTCATAAACTGTTAAACTATGAGTGAGAGAGAACTCCCAAATTTCACTGTTTAAATAAAAACAACAATGTATTTTTTAACACTGAAAGTGAACTGAAAGAGACCCTCTATCTCTTAACTGCTTATAACCCGACTACAGCTCTACAGTAATATACTGTTTCTGGGTCTGCCCTCCTCTCATATCACAGGTACTTGTAAGCTCTCAGTTCAGAGCAGCATTCACCCTCGCTTAAAGGTACAGTACACACTTTCACCTTCATCCCATTATACTGATGGATTACTGGGCTAATGGTAGGCTACTTGGTAGTGTAGATGAGCAGAGGGATCTTGGTGTCCATGTACACAGATCTCTGAAAGTTGCCACCCAGTTAAATAGTGCTGTGAGGAAGGCATATGGTGTACTGGGCTTTATTGGTAGAGGAATTGAGTTCCGGAGTCCTGAGGTCATGTTGCAACTGTATAAGACTCTGGTGCGGCCTCATCTGGAGTATTGTGTGCAGTTTTGGTCGCCATACTATAGGAAGGATGTGGAGGCATTGGAACGAGTGCAGAGGAGGTTTACCAGGATGTTGCCTGGAATGGTAGGAAAATCTTATGAGGAAAGGCTGAGGCACTTGGGGCTGTTCTCATTGGAGAAGAGAAGGTTTAGGGGAGATTTGATAGAGGTGTATAAGATGATTAGGGGTTTAGATAGGGTCGACACTGAGAACCTTTTACCGCTAATGGAGTCAGGTGTTACTAGGGGACACAGCTTTAAATTAAGGGGTGGTAGGTATAGGACAGATGTTAGGGGTAGATTCTTTACACAGCGGGTTGTGAGTTCATGGAATGCCCTGCCAGTAGCAGTGGTGAACTCTCCTTCTTTATGGTCATTTAAGCGGGCATTGGATAGGCATTTGGAAGTTATTGGGCTAGTGTAGGTTAGGTAGGATTCGGTCGGCGCAACATCGAGGGCCGAAGGGCCTGTACTGCGCTGTATCTTTCTATGTTCTATGTTCTATACCCTGGTGAATATAGATAAGTGGAACTATCCAGATTTCTCTTGCTCTGTGGTTTGCCAATATTTCATCTACTCTGTCTCATATATGTCAGGATTTTTGATGCTCCATTGACAGTATGTCATTATTCGACTCTGTCTGTGGGAATATATCAGTATTTCACTTGCTCACACTCGTGTGTGTGGGGCAGGATTTCAGTTGTTTCATTGGGACTGTGACACTGTGACAATCTTAATGTTTGTAAATGGTACCAAACCTGCAAGAATTGTAAAGTCTATGGAGGACAGTGTGGAACTCTAACAGGACAGTGACACGCTGGTAGACGGGGATCAATGGAGAGCAGTGTGAGGTGATGTACTGTGGTATGAAAGATAAAGAAAGACAGTATAAAACAGGCTGTGCCGTTATAAAGGGGCTGCAGGAACAGAGTGAGCTGCGTGTATATAAGCACAGATTGTTGAAGATATCAGGACAAGTGGGAAGAGCAGTAACTATCACAGATTAGCTTCAGTATCTGAGCTGTTTACAGGGGGAGGTGTAGGAGGGAGCCTCCGTGCTCCCTTCCTGGGAGGTGGTGGTGACGATGTGTTGTGAGCCCACCCTCCTGCCCCCCGAGACCGTGGGGATTCCATTTGTACCAGCTCGACACAAAAGGGAGATGGTATCAGGGCCACAGCTTCTAAGTTGTGTAGGGGGGAAACGGAGCTGCCAGTGGGTTTAAAGTGAGAATTGCCCTTCACTGAACATTGCTCCTTACTCGGTCGGTGGGACGCGGATGTTTCAGAATCCCCACACGAGGCTTCCAGGGTCGTACCAGTGTCCTCCCCACATGGCGGGGGGAGAGGGGGCGAGGGAATGGATATCGGGCACTCCACCACAGGCTTGGCCCTTTCTGTCCTATTCCAGGCTGTATCTCCTGGAATGGGGGAAAGGGAGGGAGAGAGGGTGGGAGTGATTGGCCCTGCTGTTAGTGCCGTGGTAGGTGGGGGACATGAGGAGGTGTTCGGATGGAGTCAGTCCACAGGGTTGTATCCATGAAGTGTTATTATTAGTGTGAGGGGTAGAGTGGAAGGAGGGAGTGAGAGAGAGGGAGACAGTGGGAGTGCGGTGGAAGGGGTTGTGGGGAATGTGCTATAACAGATACACAGTGAGTGTGAAGGAGCAGAGAGAATACCGTGACCCTTATCCTGACAGAGCGGGGAAGGTTATTGATGCTTGTCCTATATTGCTGGACACTTCTTCAGACTGCAGATACTGCACTGAGCTGGGTGGTGAGCTCAGACCATGTTCAGTGGGTCTGGTGGTGAGGCCCCCTCTGGGACGTGAATGGCACCCCTCTGTACTAGCCCATCCACCAGGACCACCGTGCCCCTGTCGACAAATTGTGGTGTAATTGCCTCTTATCTGCCATGCTGAGGGTAAACTGTGCAGGGCAGCTCCGAACTGAGAAAGCTCAACCGTGGGCCCCTTCGCCTTTCAAAGATGGCATCAGTGCCAAGGATCACAGAATATCCAAGGGCACCCGGGCGATGGTGAGTACCTCCAGCCATGATGGGTGGGAGAATCAGGCTGGTATTGGATGAGAGGAACACCATGAGGTGGGGTGTGTAGATAATGAGGTGAGTTCAATACGATAGCACCAGAAAATTAACACAGCCTCGTGCGGATGATCCCTCTGTCACACTCAATGCACTGAGGGAAATTATTATCAGAATCTGCCCAATGAGTACTGGACTCTGTTGAAGACAGTCCCATTTGCAAAGCTATAGAACAAATACTCATCCAAAACTCTCCAACATCTGACCTCACACCAATCTCCCTTTTTCCCATGTTTCCTGGGAAGACTGGCTCATGTTAACGGATGCTTTCGAAGTGTCGACATTTCAGCATTCCGAAACCTGGGAACATATCCTTCCATGTCACTGTCTCTCAGTCTCCCCCTCTCTGTCTATACCCCAAACCCCCTCCCATGTGGTGATATTTAAACTGATTCCCCCGCCATCTCTCTCTGGCAGTGATGTTCACACCCACAGCACTCCCTTATCATGGCACAATGGAGATATGGAACTGCAAATGGATGGGAGTTGAACATCGTGTCATTTCCAGCATGGGCTGCAAGTTTCCCCACACTGGGCAGGGACTTAACACAGTGTTACTGAGCAATGCACTGGAGCAGTGTACAAAGCTCTACATGCTGAGAGGGTAACTGGTCCTGGATTACAGATCAATGAAGTGGGGTGGTGTACACAGCCCTACATGTTGGGAGGGTAACTGCTCCTGGGTTACAGATCAATGCACTGGGGTGGGGTACACAGCCCTACATGCTGGGAAGGTAACTGTTCCTGGTTTACAGATCAATGCACTGGAGTGGTATACACAGTCCTACATGCTCTGAGGGTAACTGCTCATGGGTTACAGATCAATGCACTGGGGTGGGGTACACAGCCCTACATGCTGGGAGGGTAACTGCTCCTGGGTTACAGATCAATGCACTGGGGTGGGGTACACAGTCCTACATGGTGGGAGGGTAACTGCTCCTGGGTTACAGATCAATGCACTAGGGTGGTGTACACAGTCCTACATGCTGGGAGGGTAACTGCTCCTGGTTTACAGATTAATTCACGGGTGATCACTGCACAGGTCTCTGTGCTGGTCAGACTGTACGGTTGAGATTTATAGATAATACAATGATGTGGTTAGTGCAGCTCCCCATGCTGGATGGATATGTAGCCTGTGCACAGTACATCATGTTGGTGGGGTGGATGGGGGGAAAGGTGATGGACAGATCAAGGAGTTACCTGATATTCTATAACTGACATTCCCCGGAACGTTCTGTCCCTGACGTTGTTTGTTTTTGAACGGTCGGACGTCAGTGAATTGAACAAACGATAAGATCCCGAGGGAAGAGATCCCGTTCCAGGGAGAAGGAGACACTGTTCCGAAGGCCCCTCGGGCAGTTATAGAGATGAATACGTTTTCCCTGCGTTTACATTTCTTCACGACACAGGTACGACCACAATTTAGACCAAAAAACAGGAATTCCCAAACGCCGTTTGTCTTCAGGAAACTGAGAGAGAATCCTTCAGGACAGCAACGTTTCCACCCTCCGTATTAGGAACTGGGAAAGAGTGACCTGTGTCTGCTCTCGAGTGATCGAGTGTGTGGGAATGTTCTAGAAACCATCTGTCCTTATGGGTGTGTCTCTGTGTGTTTGGGGAGGGAGGGTTTCTTGTGGTTCATGTCACAATTTTGTCAGTAATTCCGACCTTCCCATTTGTTATTCCAGCTCCAATTATTTTAATAAATCCCTGAATACTGGGACGCATTTGAAAATCTCACTGGGTCCCCGATCAAACGGGTCCCTTTGCCTCCAGGCTGATGGATAATGGGTTTGTTTTCCTTCCTCACAGTTAACGTAGTGACCATCTACGTCCTGCTTTATAAAGATTGTGGATTGTCTCCATGTGTCAGACGTTACCTGGGGGCTATGGCAGCGGCGGATCTCCTGGTCATTATCCTCGACCTGATCCTGAGACACATTCCCATTGTTTATCGGGAACAGTTTTATTTCCTGTACTCCGTCCCCGTGTGTAATATCCACGCCGCCCTGCTTTATGCAGCCACTGACTGCTCTGTCTGGTTCACCATCACTTTCACCTTTGATCGGTTTGTGGCCATTTGTTGCCAGAAGCTGAAAAGTAAATATTGCAGTCAGAAAACGGCGGCTGTGGTTCTGGGAGCAGTGACTGTGCTGAGCTGTTTAAAGAACATTTTCTGGTATTTTATGCTCACGGCTCGGTATCGGCTGTTGAACTACCCCTGGTTTTGTGAGGTAGCAGATGGTGTTTATTTCTCCAGTGTCTGGGTCACAGTCGAGTTCCTCCACCACATTCTAACCCCGTGTGTCCCATTTCTACTGATTCTGCTGCTCAATGTTCTCACCGTCAGACACATTTTAGTGACCAGCAGAGCCCGCAGGAGACTCCGCGCTCACACCAATGGGGACGCTCAGTCTGACACAGAAATGAGAAATCGAAAAAAATCCATCATTTTACTGTTTGTGATCTCTGCCAATTTCATCCTGTTATGGTCAACGTTCATGCTGTTTTCTATATGGAGACGGATGTGTGCCATTGTGTATACCCCTGTGTATCTCCATGACTTTGTGCGGGAATTAGGCTTCATCCTGCAGCTCCTCAGTTGCTGCACAAACACCGCGATTTATGCCGTGACCCAGACAAACTTCAGGCAGCAGCTGAAGAATGTGTTGAAATATCCCTTCACCCAAATCCATCCATCCATCAAATTCCCTCATTAATCACACCATCTGGGATTTTCTCATTTCAGTTCAGTGCTTCAGCGATGGAGCAGCCTGTCGCTATTGTAACAGTCTGAGAGTAGCGCTGGTTTGTCCAACCTTTTCCCACAGCGGGGTTACAGGGAAACATTTCAATGTTTCTCACAACTCAGGGGCCAGTGAGAAAAGGCACCCTCCCACTGACTGTATCCATCACTTCCATTTGTAACCAATAAAAATGTGGATTAAAGCGTGCCGAGCAGCAGAGTGACCGATGTTGTTGTGTGTCTTTGTGTTGGAGAAGCTGAGCTGGAGAGAGACAGACTCAGCCCAGAGTCCTGGTCCTCAGGGAAGGGGAGAGCACCGGGCCCTGAGCTCAGGAGCTGGGTTTAACTCCCACTATCCCCCCGACTCCAAACCTGGACTCCTCATTACCTCTCCCCTACTCTTTCACCTCAATTCTCTCTCGCTCTCTTTCAGCACACACTCTCTTTCTCAAACCTCACCTCATACCACTCTCTTTCTCTCTCTCTCTCACACACACACACACAGACCCTCCAAAACCGGTTTCTCCACCTGCCTCCACTCTTCCCTCTCCCCCCTTTCACTCTCATGCCGTCGCAGTCTCCCTCCCACAATTCCATCTCTACCACATCTCACCCACACCCCCACACGCAGCCTTACCCCCAAACACCCCCAGTCTCTGGGTCAGAGGGAGAGGGAAGGACCAGGGAGACAGGTTATGTCAGAGAGAGAGGGAGGGAGGGACAGGAGGGAGACAGATTCAGTCAGAGGGAAAGAGAGGGAGGTGGGAAGAGAGAGACACCGAGGTACGTGGAGAGCGAGAAAGGCGACAGACAGAGAGAGAGGCGAGAGAGAGGCGAGAGAGAAGCGAGGGAGAGGCGAGAGAGAGGGGCGAGAGAGAGTGGCGAGAGAGAGGGGCGAGAGAGGGAGAGAGAAATGGGAGGAGATAATGAGAGGGGGGCGAGAGAGAGAGTGCGAATGAGAGAGGGACGACGGGACAGAGAATGGGGGCAAGAGAGATAGGGGAGGCGAGAGAGAGAAAAAGTCAGGGCAGAGAGAGAGAAGGGGGTTGGGAGGTGGGGGCAAGAGAAAGCGGGATGGCTAGAGAGAGATAGAGGAGGGAAGAGATAGAGATAGAGGTACGAAGAGAGAGGGTTGACAGAGGGAGGTGAGAGAGAGTGGGGAGAGAGAGAGAGAGACTGGATGATAGAGAGCAAGGTCGAGACAGAGAGATGCTGAGAGAGAAGAAGGGCAAAAAGGAGTGATGGGCGTGTGAGAGGGCGAGAGAGAGGGGAGGGGGCGGGCGAGAGAGGGAGGGTGAGATAGAGAGAGAGGGAGGGGTTGATGGAGAGAGAGGGAGGGGGCGAGATAGAGAGGGAGGGTGTGAGAGAGAGAGGGAGGGGGTGAGAGAGAGAGACAGAGGTGAGCGAGAGACAGAGGGGGAGAGAGAGATAGGGAGGGGGCGAAAGAGAGAGAGAGAGGGAGGGGGACGAGAGAGAGGGGGCGACAGAGAGAGAGGGGGAGGGGGCAAGAGAGAGAAGGAAGGGGGTGAGAGAGAGGGAGGGAGCGACAGAGAGGGAGAGGGGGACGAGAGAGAGAATGGGAGGGGGGGCGAGAGAGAGAGAGGGAGGGGGACGAGACAGAGAGAGGGGGTGAGTGAGGGGGAGGGTGGTGAGAGGGAGGGGGCGAAAGAGAGAGAGCGATAGGGTGAGAGAGAGAGGGAGGGGGTTGAGAGAGAGAGAGGAATTGGCTGATAGAGAGGGACGGGGAGGAGAGCGAGGGAGGGAGGGAGAGAGAGACAGAATGGGAGGGCGGGTGAGAGAGAAAGGGAGGGGTAACAAGAGTGCGAGAGGGCACGAGAGAGAGAGTGAGGGGGACGTGAGAGAGAGAGGGAGGGGGATGAGACAGAGAGGGAGGCGGCGAGAGAGGGAGAGGGGGACGAGAGAGGTGGAGGAAGGGGGTGAGAGAGAGAGAGTGAGGCGGAGAAAGAGAGAGGGGGAGAGAGAGAGAGAGGGATGGGGAGTGAGAGAGAGGGAGGGAGGGGTTGAGAGAGAGACGGGGCGAGAGAGGTGGGGGCGAGAGAGAGGGGGGATGGGAGAGGGAAGTGGTGAGGAAAGGAGAGAGGGAAGGGCGAGAGAAATAGAGAGGGGGCGAGAGAGTGAGAGGTAGGGGGATAGAGCCAGAGAGGGTGGGGCCAAGAGAGAGAGGGTGGGGTGCGAAAGAGAGAGGGAGGGGGCGAGAGAAAGAGAGGGATGGAGGGGCGAGAGAGAGAGAGGTGGCGAGAGAGAGGGGCGAGAGAGAGAGGGGTGCGAGAGAAAGAGAGTGAGGGGGGCAAGAGAAAGAGAGGAGGCAAGAGAGAGAGTGGGGGGAGAGAGAGAGGGAGGTGGCGAGAGAGAGACAGGGAGATGGCGAGAGAGAGAGGGGGCAAGAGAGAGAGAGTGAGGGGGCAAGAGAAAGAGAAAAGGCAAGAGAGAGAGGGGGGTGTGAGAGCGGGAGGGACACGAGAGAGCGAGGGAGTGGAACGTGAGAGAGGGGAGGTGGGTGAGTGAAAGAAAGGGAGGATTTCGAGAGAGACAGAAGGAGGGGGGTGAGAGAGAGAGGTAGTGGGAGAGACAGAGAGGTGGGGTGAGAGAGGGGGTGCAAGATAGAGAGAGGGAGGGAGGGGTTGAGAGAGAGAGGGGGCGAGAGAGATACGGAGATGGCGACCGAGCGAGAGGGAGGGGGACAGAGAGAGAGTGGGAGGGGGCGAGAGAGAGAGTGAGGGGGGCGACAGAGAGAGGGAGGGCTGTGACAGAGAGGGAAGGGAGGAGAGAGAGAGGGAGGGGTGTGTGAGAGAGAGGGAGGGGTGAGAGAGAGGGAAAGGGTTTCGAGAGAGAGGGAGGGGTGTGTGAGAGCGAGGGAGGGGCGAGAGAGAGGGGCGGGGGGTGATAGGGAGAGGGACGAGAGAAAAAGGATGTGAGAGAGGGTGAGGGAGGGGACCGATAGAGCAGGAGGGGTCGAGAGACAGAGGGAGGGCACGAGAGAGAGTGGAGGGGGGCGAGAGAGAGAGAGGGATGGGGACAGAGAGAGAGAGGGGGCGAGAGAGATACGGAGGTGGCGACAGAGCGAGAGAGAGTGGGAGGGGGTGAGAGAGAGAGAGAGGGGCGCGAGAGAGAGAGGGAGGCCAGTGAGATAGAGGGAGGGATGAGAGAGAGGGGAGGGTTTCGAAGGAGATAGGGAGGGGTGTGTGAGAGAGAGGGAGGGGCGAGAGAGAGAGGGGCGGGGGTTGAGAGGCGGGGGGCGAGAGAGAGAGAGAAGGAGGGGACAAGAGAGAGAGAAGGTGGAGAGAGAGAGAAGGCGCGGGTTGAAAGAGAGAGTGAGGGAACGGGTGAGAGAGAGAGGGAGGGGGTGAGAGAGAGGGAGGGGAGAGAGGGAGGGAGGGGGTGAGAAAGAGGGAGGGAGGAGGACGAGAGAGAGCGAGGGAGGGGGATGAGAGAGGGAAGGGGGTTGAGAGAGTGAGAGGGAGGGGACCGATAGAGCGGGAGGGGGCGAGAAAGAGAGGGAGGGAACGAGAGAGAGTGGGAGGGGGCGAGAGAGAGAGGATGGCGAGAGAGAGAGTGAAGGGGCAAGAGAAAGAGGGGAGGCGAGAGAGAGGGGGCGTGAGAGAGAGGGAAGGGGATGAGAGCGCGAGTGAGGGGATGAGAGAGAGAGGGAGGAGGGTGAGAGAGAGAGGGAGGGGGCGAGAGAGAGTGAGAAGGAGGAGGGGCGAGAGAGAGAGGTAGTGAGCGATAGAGAGGAGGGGTGAGAGAGGGAGAGAGAGGGAGGCAAGAGAGAGAGAGAGGGAGCGGGTGAGAGAGAGAGAGGGAGGGAGCGAGAGAGAGAGAGGGAGGGAGCTAGAGAGAGAGAGGGAGGGGGCGAAATAGTGAGGTGGGGTGAGAGAGGGAGAGAGAGGGCAAAAGAGACAGAGAGGGAGGGGTGGTGGAGTGAAAGAGATACGGAGGGCGCGAGAGAGAGAGGGAGGGGGCGAGAGCGAGAGGGGGCGAGAGAGAGAGAGGTGGGCGAGAGAGAGAAGGGCGTGAGGGGGGGTGTGAGAGAGAGAGAAGGAGGGGGCGTGAAAGAAAGAGTGGGGGTCGAGAGAGAGAGGGATGGTGGTGAGAGAGAGGGAGGGGGACGAGAGAGAGAATGGGAGGGCAGGCGAGAGAGAGAGAGAGGTAGGGGGACGAGAGAGAGGGAGAGAGAGGGAGCGGGATGGGGAGGAGAGAGAGTGGATGGGGCGAGGGAGAGAGGGAGGGGGCGAGAGAGAGAGTGGGGGTGAGAGAGAGGGAGGGGCGAGAGAGAGAGAGGGCGAGAGAGAGAGAGGGGGTGAGAAAGAGAGAAGGATGGGGGCGTGAGAGAAAGAGTGGGGGTCGTGAGAGAGAGGGATGGGGACGAGAGAGAGAATGGGAGGGCGGGCGAGAGAGAGAGGTAGGGTAACGAGAGAGAGGGAGGGAGGGGTCGAGAGAGAGAGACAGAGAGAGGGAGGGGGACGAGAGAGAGTGGATGGGGCGAGGGAGAGAGGGAGGGGCGAGAGAGAGGGAGGTATGAGCGTGAGAGAGAGAAGGAGGGGGCTATAGGGAGAGTGAGAGGGAGGGGACGTGAGAGTGGAAGGGGCGAGAGATTGAGGGAGGTGGCGTGAGAGAGAGGGAGGGGGCGAGAGAGAGAGGGAGGGTGTGTGAGAGAGAGGGAGGGGGTGAGAGACAGAGAGACAGAGGTGAGCGAGAGACAGAGGGTGTGAGAGAGTGGGGGGGTGAGAGAGAGAGAGAGAGTGAGCGAGAGACAGGGTGTGAGAGGGGGGGTGAGAGAGAGAGAGAGACAGAGGTGAGCGAGAGAGAGGGGTTGAGAGAGATAGGGAGGGGGCGAAAGAGAGAGAGAGATGGGGGGACGAGAGAGAGAGAGGGGCGACAGAGAGAGAGGGGGGGGGGCAAGACAGAGAAGGAAGTGGGTGAGAGGGAGGGAGGGTGCGACAGAGATGGGGAGGGGGACGAGAGAGAGAATGGGAGGGAGGGCGAGAGAGAGAGAGAGAGGGAGGGGGACGAGACAGAGAGAGGGGGTGAGTGAGGGGGAGGGTAGTGAGAGGGAGGGGGCGAGAGTGAGAGAGAGGGATACGGTGAGAGAGAGAGGGAGGGGGTTGAGAGAGAGGGAGGGTGGGGGAGAGAGACAGAATGGGAGGGCGGGCGAGAGAGAGAAAGGGCGGGGTAACACGAGTGCGAGAGGGCACAAGAGAGAGAGAGAGGTGGACGTGAGAGAGAGGGAGGGGGATGAGACAGAGAGGGAGGCGGCGAGAGAGAGCGAGGCATGGGGCGAGATAGAGAGAGGGAGGGTAGAGAGAGAAAGGAGGCGAGAGAGAGAGGGAGGGGCGAGGGAAAGAGAGGGGGCGAGAGAGGGAGGGAGGTGGACGAGAGAGAGGGGGGCAAGAGAGCGAGAGAGGGAGGCAAGGGGGTGAGAGGGAGGGAGAGGGATGAGAGACAGAATGGGAGGACAGGCAAGATAGAGAAAGGGAGGGGGCCGAGAGAGAGGGGGTGAGAAAAGGAGAGGGGTGCGAGAGAGAGAGACAGAGGTGAGCAAAAGAGTGTGGGGACGAGAGATGAGGGAGGGGGTGACATAGATGGAGGGTGGCGAGAGAGAGGGGTGGGGACGAGAGAGAGGAGGGGGACGAGAGAGAGGGAGGAAGGGGTGAGAGAGAGAGAGAGTGAGGCGGAGAAAGAGAGAGGGGGGAGAGAGAGAGGGATGGGGAGTGAGAGTGAGAGAGGGAGGAGTGAGAGAGAATGAGGGGGTGAAGAGAGAGAGGGAGGGGCTAGTGAGAGAGGGGGACGAGAGAGAGGGGGGTGGTGAGAGAGAGAGGGAGTGGGGCGTGAGAGAGAGAGGTAGCGGGCGAGAGAGAGGGGGGCGCGAGAGGGAGGGAGGGGTCAATAGAGAGAGAGAAGGAGGGGCTGAGAGAGAGAGGGAGGGTTCAAGAGAAGAGGGTAGGGGGCGAGAGAGAGAGGGCGAAGGGGGCGAGAGTCAGAGAGGGGAGGGCAAGAGAGAGTGGGGTGAGAGAGGGAGGGGCGAAGAGAGAGAGAGGGGGAGAGAGAGAGAGGGATGGGGAGTGAGAGAGAGAGGGAGGGGTTGAGAGAGAGACAGGGTGAGAGAGGGTGGGGGGCGAGAGAGAGGGGGGACGGGAGAGGGAGGGGGCGAGGAAAGGAGAGAGGGAGGGAGCGAGAGAAATAGAGAGGGGGGCGAGAGAGTGAGAGATAGGGGGCTAGAGCCAGAGATGGTGGGGCCAAGGGAGAGAGGGTGGGGTGCGAAAGAGAGAGGGAGGGGGCGAGAGAGAGAGGGGGCGAGAGAGAGAGGGAGAGGGCGAGAGAGAGAGCGAGGGGGACGAGAGAGAGAGGGATGGGGCGAGACAGATAGGGAAGAGGTTCGAGAGAGAGGGAGGGGTGTGTGAGAGAGAGGGAGGGGCGAGAGAGAGAGGGGCGGGGGTGATAGGGAGAGGGACGAGAGAGAGAGGGGGGTGTAAGAGAGGGAGAGGGAGGGGACCGATAGAGCAGGAGGGGTCGAAAGACAGAGGGAGGTCACGAGAGAGAGTGGAAGGGGGGCGAGAGAGAGAGGGATGGGGACAGAAAGAGAGAGGGGGGCGAGAGAGATACGGAGGTGGCGACAGAGTGAGAGTGAGGGGGTCAGAGAGAGAGTGGGAGGGGGCGAGGGAGAGAGAGAGGGGGGCCATAGAGAGAGGGAGGGCTGTGAGAGAGAGGGAGGGGGCGCGAGAGAGAGAGGGAGGCCAGTGAGAGAGAGGGAGGGGTGAGAGAGAGGGGAGGGGTTCGAAGGAGAGAGGGAAGGATGCGTGAGAGAGAGGGAGGGGCGAGAGAGAGAGCGGCGGGGGTGGAGAGGGAGGGGGCGAGAGAGAGAGGGAGGGACGAGAGAGAGAAGGTGGAGAGAGAGGGCACGGGTTGAGAGAGAGAGTGAGGGAAGGTGTGAGAGAAAGAGGGAGGGGTTGAGAGAGAGGGACGGGAGAGAGAGAGAGGGGGTGAGAAAGAGGGAGGGAGGAGACGACAGAGAGAGGGAGGTGGACGAGAGAGGGAGGGGGTTTGAGAGAGTGAGAGGGAGGGGACCGATAGAGCGGGAGGGGGCGAGAAAGAGAGAGAGGGGACGAGAGAGAGTGGGAGGGGGCGAGAGAGAGAGGATGGCGAGAGAGAGAGTGAAGGGACAAGAGAAAGAGGGGAGGCGAGAGAGGGGGTGTGAGAGAGAGGTAAGGGGACGAGAGTGCGAGTGAGGGGATGAGAGAGAGAGGGAGGAGGGTGAGAGAGAGAGGGGGAGGGGGCGAGAGAGAGTGAGAAGGAGGAGGGGCGAGAGAGAGGTAGTGAGCGAGAGAGAGGAGGGGTGAGAGAGGGAGAGAGAGGGAGGCAAGAGAGAGAGAGAGGGAGGGAGCTAGAGAGAGACAGGGAGGGGGCGAAATAGTGAGGTGGGGTGAGAGAGGGAGAGAAGGGGCAAAAGAAACGGAGAGGGAGGGGTGGGGGGTGAAACAGATATGGAGGGCGTGAGAGAGAGAGGGAGGGGGCGAGAGAGAGAGAGGGGGCGAGAGAGAGAGGGGGCGAGAGAGAGAGGGAGGGGGTGTGAGAGAGAGAGTGAGGGGGGCAAGAGAAAGAGAGGAGACAAGAGAGAGAGTGGGGGGAGAGAGAGAGGGAGGTGGCGAGAGAGAGACAGGGAGGTGGCGAGAGAGAGAGGGGGCAAGAGAGAGAGAGTGAGGGGGCAAGAGAAAGAGAGGAGGCAAGAGAGAGAGGGGGTGAGAGAGAGGGAGGGACACGAGAGAGCGAGGGAATGGAACGTGAGAGAGGGAGAGGTGGGTGAGTGAAAGAAAGGGAGGATTTCGAGAGAGACAGAGAATGAGGGGGGTGAGAGAGAGAGAGGTAGTGGGAGAGACAGAGAGGTGGGGTGAGAGAAGGGGTGCAAGAGAGAGAGAGGGAGGGAGGGGGTGAGAGAGAGAGGGGGCGAGAGAGATACGGACTTGGCGACAGAGCGAGAGGGAGGGGGACAGAGAGCGAGTGGGAGGGGGCGAGAGAGAGTGAGGGGGGCGATAGAGAGAGGGAGGGGTGTGACAGAGAGGGAAGGGGTTCGAGAGAGAGGGAGGGGTGTGTGAGAGAGAGGGAGGGGCGAGAGAGAGAGGGGCGGGGGTGATAGGGAGAGGGACGAGAGAGAGAGGGGGGTGTAAGAGAGGGAGAGGGAGGGGACCGATAGAGCAGGAGGGGTCGAGAGACAGAGGGAGGTCACGAGAGAGAGTGGAAGGGGGGCGAGAGAGAGAGGGATGGGGACAGAAAGAGAGAGGGGGGCGAGAGAGATACGGAGGTGGCGACAGAGTGAGAGGGAGGGGGTCAGAGAGAGAGTGGGAGGGGGCGAGGGAGAGAGAGAGGGGGGCCATAGAGAGAGGGAGGGCTGTGAGAGAGAGGGAGGGGGCGCGAGAGAGAGAGGGAGGCCAGTGAGAGAGAGGGAGGGATGAGAGAGAGGGGAGGGGTTCGAAGGAGAGAGGGAAGGATGCGTGAGAGAGAGGGAGGGGCGAGAGAGAGAGCGGCGGGGGTTGAGAGGGAGGGGGCGAGAGAGAGCGGCGGGGGTTGAGAGGGAGGGGGCGAGAGAGAGTGGGAGGGGACGAGAGAGAGAAGGTGGAGAGAGAGGGCACGGGTTGAGAGAGAGAGTGAGGGAAGGTGTGAGAGAAAGAGGGAGGGGTTGAGAGAGAGGGACGGGAGAGAGAGGGAGGGGGTGAGAAAGAGGGAGGGAGGAGACGACAGAGAGAGGGAGGTGGACGAGAGAGGGAGGGGGGTTTGAGAGAGTGAGAGGGAGGGGACCGATAGAGCGGGAGGGGGCGAGAAAGAGAGAGAGGGGACGAGAGAGAGTGGGAGGGGGCGAGAGAGAGAGGATGGCGAGAGAGAGAGTGAAGGGACAAGAGAAAGAGGGGGGTGTGAGAGAGAGGAAGGGGACGAGAGTGCGAGTGAGGGGATGAGAGAGAGAGGGAGGAGGGTGAGAGAGAGAGGGGGAGGGGGCGAGAGAGAGTGAGAAGGAGGAGGGGCGAGAGAGAGGTAGTGAGCGAGAGAGAGGAGGGGTGAGAGAGGGAGAGAGAGGGAGGCAAGAGAGAGAGAGAGGGAGGGAGCTAGAGAGAGACAGGGAGGGGGCGAAATAGTGAGGTGGGGTGAGAGAGGGAGAGAGGGGGCAAAAGAAACGGAGAGGGAGGGGTGGGGGGTGAAACAGATATGGAGGGCGTGAGAGAGAGAGGGAGGGGGCGAGAGAGAGAGAGGGGGCGAGAGAGAGAGGGGGCGAGAGAGAGAGGGGGGGGTGTGAGAGAGAGAGAAGGAGGGGGCGTGAAAGAAAGAGTGGGTGTCGAGAGAGAGAGAGGGATGGTGGTGAGAGAGAGGGAGGGGGACGAGAGAGAGAATGGGATTGCGGGCGAGAGAGAGAGGTAGGGGGACGACAGAGGGAGGGAGGGGGACGAGACAGACAGAGAGAAGGAGGGGGACGAGAGAGAGTGGATGGGGCGAGGGAGAGAGGGAGGGGGCGAGAGAGAGGGAGGGGGCGAGAGAGAGGGAGGGGGCGAGAGAGAGAGGGGGCGAGAGAGAGAGGGGGTGAGAGAGAGAGAAGGATGAGGCGTGAGAGAAAGAGGGAGGGTCGTGAGAGAGAGAGGGGGGGGGCGAGAGAGAGAGAGGGGAGGGGGACGAGAGAGAGACTGGGAGGGCGGGCGAGAGAGAGAGGTAGGGGAACGAGAGAGGGAGGGTGGGGACGAGAGAGACAGAGAGAAGGAGGGGGACGAGAGAGAGTGGATGGGGCGAGAGAGAGAGGGAGGGGGCGAGAGAGGGGAGGTATGAGCGTGAGAGAGAGAAGGAGGGGGCGATAGGGAGAGTGAGAGGGAGGGGACGAGAGAGTGGATGAGGGCGAGAGATAGAGGGAGGTGGACGAGAGAGAGAGGGAGGGGGACGAGAGAGGGAGGTGGCGTGAGAGAGAGGGAGGGGGCGAGAGAGAGAGGAGGGAGGGGGGCGAGAGAGGGAGGCGGCGTGAGAGAGAGGACGGGGCGAGAGAGAGAGGGAGAGTTGAGAGAGAGAGGGAGGTGGCGAGAGAGAGAGTGAGGGGGCAAGAGAGATAGGGAGGGTGCGAGAGAGAGCGAGAGGAAAGGGGGCATGAGAGATAGGGTGGTGAGAGAGAGGGAGGGGGTGAGGGAGAGAGGGTGGGGGCGAGAGAGAGATGGAGGGGCGACAGAGAGAGGGAGGGGGAGAGAGAGGGGGGTAGAGAGAAAGAGGGAGGGGGAGAGAGAGAGATAGAGAGAGGGAGTGGTCGAGAGCGAGATGGAGGGGGTGCGAGAGAGAGAGGGCGGGGGAGAGAGAGAGCGAGAGGAAGGGGGCATGAGAGATGTGGGGGAGAGCGAGGGAGAGAGGCAGGTGAGAGAGAGAGATGGGGCGAGAGAGACAGTGTGCGGGGTGAGAGAGAGAGAGAGAGAGAGGGAGGGGGCGAGAGCGA